>NW_015652138.1:431231-468731 GCF_001515625.1 Sinocyclocheilus rhinocerous
CAAACCTGCAATAATTAAATGTTAAACAACACAAATATCCTTTATGTATTTAATCCCATTCTATTAACCAATGTCTTTGCTTCTGACCTTCGATGATCCAGTTCAACCGTACTAATAAGCACAAATTACTCTAGACAAACATTTGTGTGGCTTTTTTTATTGCTGAAGTGTGTTGAGATGTCTTCTTCTGCATTCTACTGTACGGATGTAAATTTACTTTCCCTTAAGCCTGAGGCTTATTCACTTTTATATTTCCCAAAAATATAACTTTTTTATTTTAAAAACAAACAAGCAAGCCCTGTCCATATTTAAAAAGTAACGCAAAAGTAACGTAACGCATTGCTTTCCATAAAAAGTAACAGTAACGTAACTAGTTACTTTTTTATGGAGTAACGCAATATTGTAATGCATTACTTTTAAAAGTAACTTTCCCCAACACTGGTCATAATGATAAAAATATACACCAAAATATAATTGCATAACAATAGAATTCCCATCAAAGGTTTCTCATTGAAAGCAATGGTGTTCCTACAGTAGTTTGTCTGTATAGCGATGCCATTGGGAACCTTTAGCGTCTTAATAGTGATGTGCAGGGTGCTTGACCATGAGTCAGTTTTTGGGCCGGAGTAAGGACAGGTTGAGGCTACACACGAGAGTCAAAGTTTGGCTGGTCAGCATCCGGTTAACCCATGCTGGTAGATGTAACTATATCATTTTATAGACAAAAGGCATATTTCTCCATTGATGGCTGTTCGAAAGTAGGCATATAATCTTATGAAATGTCAAATATTTAGCATGTTTTGCCAATGCCACGTTTTTTTTTTTTTTACTTTATTTTTCCCTTGTCCGCTGCCATTCATGTCACAGCGCAGGATTATCGCTTCTTATCGAAGGCTTGGGACTGTGCATGTTCCTCTGCTGCTATCAGCCAATAAGCATTGCGATTTACTGCTGAATGCCAATCATTCACGTGGCATTTACAGCTCAAGTGCTCATGGAAATGCTAAGATGAATGGGAATACTAACGAAAATTGAGTTTGTGTTATTAGTAATAACGCCTTCGATTTCCATGGCACGCTGGATATCGAAATTAAACTCAATACAAGCATAGTGGAAATATAAAGCCGGCTAAGGTGAGAATAAAATTTAGAGTAAAAGTTTTATCAAAATAAATGAGGTTCCATAAAAGCGTATAATAAATTATCTTGGATAAATAAACTATCATCTGTGAGTAGAGAAGTAGAAAATACAACCTTGTGTTAAAACTATTCGTATCGTCTCTTCACTCAATAGACTGTGAAAACAAGAAAGACTACAACTTATATAAATATTAAATTATCCAGTGCTGCTCTTTTAGAAATGTTTAAAAGGGGAAAGAACTGTAAACGTCCACTTTTCGTCTTAAGACTTAGATTTTTCTGTTGGTATAAAGATAACTAATTTGCGTCAGTAACTGTTCTGATAACTTGGCAACAAAACAGATGCATCTTGCTCTAAAAGAAATCATAAAAAAAATAAAAATCTAGCAAACCAAACTCTAAACAATACCCTCAATCTATTGAATTTTGGAGCAGGCACCGTTTGTTCTTAACCTCTTTAGAGTATCAGTGTCAGCCAGCAATTAAGGTGAACCCAAGGTCAAAGAGAATTAGTCCTGATTTGAATTTGTCAACATAAGTCCTGCTTGTATTGCAAAATCAGACGGAAGAGTATACTGACATAAAAATAAGTGGCGCTTCTCGGACGGCCGAGAATTCAGTTAGTTGATATAATAAAGCCAATAGACGACGTTGAAGAAGGAAAACACGGTGGGGAAGATCATTCTCGACCACTTGTCGATTGAATTGACGTCAGTTAAGTCAGGGATGGTGATTTTAAGCTGTGAAGTGCGCCGCCGTAGTCGGCTCTTCTTCTGAGCCACGTGGCGTTCCAGCGCATTGCGTCCAAAGTTGTGTCTGGCCAGGCCGGGTTTGCGATACTGCAGCGAGGTGCTGTCGAAGGCCAGCATGGTTGCACGCGGGTCACCCAGACCCAGGGTCAACTCTGATGTGCCCATTTCATTCTTGATTTCCAGAGGACTGAGAAGGATGTTTTCATGGGGGTCCATCTAAGACATAAAGACCCATCAGTAGGTTAGCACTGATAACAGGCTTTTTTCTTGTAACTTTTTATGTACTGTTGACGATTTCAGTAGTCAGAACAAATTACAGATTGCTTTCTAAATGTCTTTCTTTCCTTTGTTTGCTTTTTATGTATTTTTTGTTACCACACAACCAATATATGGAAGCTTGTTTCTACCACTGAATAAAAAAATAATAATAAAGGTAAGTGCGATTTTTTTAATCTCACAATTCTGACTTTTTTTCTAACAATTCCAACTTTTTTTCTCAGAATTGCATGATATACACTCAATTTACAATTGCGAGAAATACAGTCAGAATTGCAAAATATCAACTCGTAATTCTGACTTCTTTTCTCAGAATTATGAAAAATAAACTCACAAAGTCCAATTCTGAGCAAAAAATTAAAAAAAATACTATTTTCTTATAATTGGAAGTTTATGTATCACAATTATGACTTTATAATACACAATTTATATCAAAAAGTTCAGACTTTTTTCACAACTGTGAGTTTACATCTCACAATTCAGACTTTTTTCTCAGAATTTCATGATATAAACTCGCAATTCTGACTTTTTTCTTGCAATTCTGACTTCTTTTATCAAAATTGTGAGATATAAACTTGCAATTGTGAGTTATAAAGGGCAATTCTGAGGAAAAAAAATATTTCTTACAATTTGCGAGTTTATACCTCATAAGTCCTACTTTATAACACACAACTGCAACTTTATATCGCGCAATCTGACAACATGACTCAGAATTGCATGATACAAACTCACAATTCTGACTTTTTTTCTCACCATTGCAAGCTTATATCTTGCAATTCTGCCTTTTTTTCACAGTTATGACTTCTTTTCTCAGAATTGAGAGATATAAGCTCACAAATGTGATTTATAAACTTCAATTCTGAGGGAAAAGAGACTATTTTCTTACTATTGCGAGTTTATACATCACACATTTCTGACTTTATTTCTCAGAATTGTGAGTTTATATCTAGCAATTCTGACTTTATAACTTACAGTTGTGAGTTTATATTATAAAAAGTCAGAATTGTGAGCTAAAAAGTTGCAATTAACTTGTTTTTATTTTTTATTCAGTGGTGAAAACAAGCATACATACAAATAAAACTAGTCACATATATAACAACATAATCAAATGCTCACTTAAATATTGCTTTTGAAGAATTATTATTTAAACTTTTAACACAGTATTTAACACATACTGAGACAAACCAACAAAGTGCCAATAACAGTCTGATGGAAATGGCTTGGTGCACATGGAGATGTAAAGCAAAGTAAGGTAATGCATGGTGGTACACATGATGGTATTTATGCTATTTATTGCTACAAAATTATAACCTTTTCATGAGAAATAATAGTGCATTCTCTTAGATGCTGAACCAAAATGTAGAAAAATCTAACAAACAAACAAAAAAGTACATTTTCAATTGATCTCCCTCAAAAACAGTTTGGCTTTTCCTTTCTGAATAGTGCTTTCAATAGTATTTTTTAATAGTATTTAAAATAATAATATTTCAAAAGAGTGGTTTGGAGGAAAAAGAGAGGTGATGATGGCAATTGAGGAAAAAAATAGGTTGTGCTCTTAAAGGAATAATTCACAGAAGAAAAAAAAAAAGAAAAAGAAACAATATTCTGTCTACTAATAGTGACTACTAGACCACTGGCGACCTTCCCTTAAGAAGAAAGTCATTAGACAACATGAGAGCGTTAAAATGATGACAGAATTTTCTACTTGGGTCAACAATTATTTTAAGAGGAAATAAGGAATCGCAAAAAAAAAAAAAAAAGGCTGGGTCTCAAATAAATTTGCAGCATTGTTTGCCATTACTCTCTTGATGAACTTTTTCAGTACCTTATTTTTTGAATCGCCTAGTCCTAATGCTGCATCATCCACAAAGATCGGTTCCCACATGGAGTCATGCATGGAGTCAATATCCCTCTGTTTCATTCTGGCATACAGAGTATCGTCTCTCTGAACTACATTTCCCACCAACCACTGAAAGCATACAAAATCATCACTGTCAAAGCAGTCACTTCAAGAAAGCTGGTGAAACTTACATATTGGGCTTCTTTAAGAGTGTGAGGCAATGCTGACATTTTGTGGATTATGCCTCAAAGAAAAGCACTGCCCTAAATTCAGAATGCTACAGTATACTACATCTGAGCACCAGCGAAACATCTTCAGAATTTCAACAAACAAAAAGACCAAGAGTCCTATCAGTGCTGTTATTACTTGAGCTATTATATATCAGCGGTTTTCATTCAAAGAAAGAAACAAAGAAAGATCTATTCTAATAGGAACTCAGAAATCCAGGGGAAAACAAGTCTAAATGCCAATAATAAAAAGCCTAATATAAAATCTGGGCCCTAGGTCTCTATGTTATAATTATATAAATTATATAAACAACTAAACATTAGTTTATCCTCTAACTATAGTAAGCCAGCACTATCCTGAAATAAGCACTCAGCTTTTTCTGAAATAATGATAGACCAGGACCAAAAATAAATAAATAAAATAAAAACACTGTTATAAAGCTTGAGTGCTGTTTTTCTGCTTCTTCTTAGCTGTTTTATATGCATCTATCACATTTATCTCACAGTTGCAAGAATAAGTTTGTGAACCCTTTGAAATATTTGGATTTCTACATCGATTATTCATAAAATGTGGTCTGATCTTAATTTAACCCACAATTACAGACAAACACAATCTCACTGAACTAATAATGCACAAACAACTGTTTTGTTTTTTTGTTTTTTTCTTTATGATTATTTGTAAATCACCTTTCCTCTTTCATGGAGGAGAGGGGCGTGGTGAGCAGAGCTCATTAGCATTTAAAGAGACATGCACCGAAACGGCTCGCTCTGAACAGAGCTGTTTTTGACAAGGTAAAACCATTGAGTGTAAATGTTTGAAAATCAATATTTTTCTTACACTAATGCATCGTTTCACTTCAGAAGGCCTTTATTAACACCCCAGAGCCATGTGGAGTAGTTTTATGATGGATGGATGCAGTTGTTTAGGCTTCAAAAACAGGTGCACCATTCACTGCCATTATACAGTTTGGAAGAGCCAGGACAATTTTTAATACAACTGTGATTGTGTTCGTCTGAAAGAGGAACGTCAGATACACCTAAGATGTAAATCATGGGATAATTTTCATTTGTGGTTGAACTATCCCTTTAAGCCTGTTCTCCAAAGCATTCAAGATTTACAGTTTAAGTTGGAAATTTCATTTTCAGGTCTATGCTAAAAAAGTGGTTAAAAGGTAATAAATGAATTATAACTATTCCATTAACATAATTTAGTACCATAAAACCCATAAAATACAAAATATTACATAAAATGATCAAACTAACATATAGTACATTCATTTTACTGAAATAAAAATGAAGTAATTTTTGACTGCCACAAGAGCAGCACCAGAGGGTTAAGTCAGATTATGTTTGTCTATAATTATAACTTCAGAGTAATCAGTGCAGAAATCCAGTTAAAGGGGTCATATGATGTTTTATAAAGAATATCTCTTTGGGTTTGAGACTTTATTATTTCCAACTTTAGGGATCTTATCTATTCAGCAACAGCTTGTAATACTCCAAAGAGAAAGGAAAACTTGAAATCGCATCATATGACCCCTTTAAAGCATTTAGGGTTCACAAACATATTCTTGCCACTGTATATTAATCATGTTTTAGATCTGATGTCACCTCATGAAGTAGTAGTACAAACAACAAAATATGAGAGTTTGATGTTATAAAGCTGAGTGAGCACACACTACAGGACTATTCTGACTATGACAACTGGTTATTGCATTTATGTGAACACCTGCAGACGACAACTTAAATGCCATCTACTGATATAATGGTGGTAGATTTATGTGCCTTTATTTGAAAAAAAAAATAGATAAGCAAAAGGCTTGACTGACAGTAAATATTAAAATCACAAACTACCTTAACCCTAACATAAGCCCATATCTAATGTTTGCAACAGCCACAGAACCTCCAAATATGACTGCAAACAGAAGTCATAAAATAATGACAGTGTTAAAGAAGAACCATGGTTTTCACTGTCAAACAATCAAACTACTCTAAATGTATAGATTTTATAGGGCAGTCTCATGTTAGTTACAATCAAGTCAGACATTGAAATTGCAGTGAAGATATGAATATGCACTAGACAGAACAATCAAAACAGCCATTCACAAGTAGAGGGCGTTGACACTGACATCGATTTGTAGTGACAAAACCACCTGAAATCATTGATTTAAAATCAGAGATGGGGATTTCCAGCGACATGAGCGTCAGCGATTATTGCTTCAGTTTGATATAATTCAGCAGTGATGCAATGTGATTTAATCATTGTATTTGTGAACACCCTTTAACACAGAAAGCACAATAGTTTGCAAATATTCTGAGAAGACCTGAAGAGCTACTTCAGAATAATAATATACTATTTTGGTAACAAAACAAGGTCCCGTTAGTTAATGTACTGTAAGTTAATGCCGTAACAATGGACAATACATTTGTTACAGTATTTATGAATTGTTGTTAACATTAGTTAATAATAATACAACTATTCATAGTTAGTTTAGGTTAGTGTAAGTCCATTAAATAATATTAACGGATACAGCTTTTGCAATTTACTTAAATGTTAACACTTTACAATAAGGTTCATTAGTTAACATCAGTTAACTACTTTAGTTAACATGAACTAAGAATGAACAATACTTCTACAGCATTTATTCATCTTAGTTAATGTTAATTTCAACATTAACTAATGCATTATTAAAATCGAAAGTTGTGCTTGTTAACATTAACGCACCATGAACTAACAGTGAACTAATGTATTTTCATTAACAAAAATCAACAAAGATGAATAAATACTGTAATAAATGTATTGTTCATTGTTCATACATTTAACTTAAAGTTAGTTAAGTTAGTTAATTAGGTAATACATTAACTAATGGAACCTTATTGTAAAGTGTTACCAATTAAATTAAAATAAAAAATATTTTTCCCCCAATTTTGCATTGTTACTTTACATTAACTAATGTATTTAAATATATTTTCAACCAGCTTTGTACTGTTACAACTTCAGTAGTATATGTAAATTATTATTTTTTTCTTTAATATTTTGTAACCCTGCTCATCAGCCATCAGATCAAGCCTAGTGCATTATAGGTGTTTTCCTACCTTTTTGGCAAAAGGGAACACCACAGCTCTTTTTCTCTTGGTAGCACTGATTCAAAACAAAACGCTTGTAACGTGTTACCACTATTTTTATAATTTGCCTTTTTATTACTTTCTAAGTTACTGTGCAGCTATTATAAACGTTGGTAGTGTGTGGATTTCAAACATACTTTGTTGGGATCCATTCTCATTTTTTCATTGTTGGCTATGGAGGCTTTCTCTGCAGCTCTCTTCTGCCGCTGCGGTCCTCTGCCGAAGAAGATGTAGTTGACCAGCGCATACTCCAGCAGAGCCAGGAAGACGAAGACGAAACAGCCCATCAGGTACATGTCAATGGCTTTGACATACGGGATCTTTGGAAGCGTCTCCCGCAAATGTGTGTTGATGGTGGTCATGGTCAGCACAGTGGTGATACCTGCGTTCAACAGGGATTCATTGTTAAGGGTGCAAATGACAAGAAGTGGGTTCAGTTGAGCAACCATAACAAGGATTCATAAATACTAACCTTTTCTGGCTAACACTTTATTTAGACATTCGACTAACTATAAGTAACTTTGCAAATATGTCAACTAGCAGTCATTAGATTATTAGTAGACTGTCTGCTTAATATATTCTCACACTTTATTTCAATGGTCCACCAAAAGATATTCTACTGATACTTTTCAACTACGTCAACTTATTCTACTAACCCTAACTTAAGAGTCTACTAATACTCTAATGAGAGAGAGTGAGAATGAATGAGAGTGCAAATTAATGAGAGTTAGTTGTCGTGTACTGTAGCTGCAAAGTTACATAAAGACCCACTGTGGTGAAAATCACGTTTTTAACATTGTTGACATGTCTGCCTGGTGTTTTTTTTTTTTTATGCGTAAAGAACAGCTCAGAACGTATCAGAACAGCTCCAAGACTCAGCACTCAAGGACGACTTTCTGGAAAACAGCCAGGGAAGCCAGGACAAATCTAAGGCCTTCTCAAGCCGTACGGCTAACTCATCTAATCTGCGACCTATTATGCATCAAACTAATATTGCTGTTGAGACAAAATGCAATGCCATCAAGGCCGCTCAAAACGCCTGAGTTTTGTTCAGTGCCGAGTTATGCACATTCACGAATCCTTTCAACAAACAAAGTGTTGACGCGATGTAAATAATAGATTCATTAACATTGATTACAACGTCATGAGATCGCGATGAACTAAGACGATTGACAGCTTTTCAGTGATTAATAGGGCAGCACTCTTTGCGCACTTTCTAGAATTTGCATAAATTCACTCACGGATTCACACTCCGATAATAATTTATCCAATACTGCCACTTGCCATCGTGTAGCGTTCACTACTTCAGTTAACAGTGAAAGTGGAGCTGCTGTGATTGAGTGGAGGCGGGGACTAATTAGCATATTCATGTATCCACGTATACTAAATGAGGTAAGGGTGTAGAGTTACATTCAAACCATTTTAAGACATAAATTATTTTAATGGGAAAAACATTCAAATGTGTAATTTTGATTATCAAAGATGAGTTTTAAGGGATAAAATTAGTGACTGCAAGGAGATTTTAAAGTTAGCAGAATGTCTAAAGTGGACCCTCAAAATAAAGTGTAACCCTTTTCTGTAAACTCGTATCTTAGCTTTAAAAGTGATTGCATGGTTTTAAATAGATTGGGGGAAATGTGTTAAAATGTTTTATACATGACCATCTCTTGAGTTATACAAACATAAAAGGCTTTAAGTTTTTAAGTGAAGCTGCCCATGCATTGATATTATGTGATATATTTTTATCCCAACAAATTTAAATATGAGTACACTGTAAGTTTAAGTGCTCTCACCTCATTCTGTGAATATCAAACGAGATCACCCCGAATGTGTCCTCATTTAGAAAGTTAGGAAAACATTTGTGCATGTGTGAAGCAGCTTTATCGCCATTCTTTTCTTTCTGTTGATGATTCAGAATCTTACAATTGTATGATTTGTCATGCTTTCAGCTGGCGGAGTGGGAGTTATGCACCTTAATCAGTGAAACACAAAGCCTGCCTTCAACTAACCGGTGATTAACAAATAGTTGTCTTTGTATGCACTGAAATGTCCATTCAGTGTCATTCTGACAGTTTTAATGAAATGTATTGAAGATCCTGCGACAGGTATTGTAGAGCTTATGAGTTGCAGAGTTATTATTCTCCATTGTGTTTTTATCATTAGAACAAGCACTATAGCTAAAGGGGAAACCACTAAAAGCTCTTTGTCTAGGGATATTTCACCCTTCTCTGTTCCCCATCATCACCTCTCTTGGCTGCTGAGCGCTGAAAGAGTAACTTGCATATGGAACCAATATAGACATGATTAAACTTGACCAATAGCACAGCAGATCCCGTCCTCCTCCTCCTCGGCCTTGTGTTATTGGCTAAATCAGAGAGATATGCAGCTGATACTCTCTACAGTGGTAATACACAGAGGAAAACTGGCCTATAGGTCTATCCATGTAAATGCACATCTGCAATCAAATGCCTAATGACTCTAATCAGGATCAGCTTTGAACAGTAATATCTGCTCGTCCTATACATCCACACTCGCTCTGCCTTCTGTTCAACGCTACAGCGGTTTGCACTTGTGTGGATGAATGAGGCCAGGACAGACAGCAATCACAAAGAGTGCCCTGTTATTCACACTGAGAAGCCTGCACGCTTGCTGCCTACATTAGCCTTACATAATCAGTGATGACGGGAAAAAAGTGGAGGCTTACGAAACACAGAGAGAGAGCGAGAGAGAGAGAATGTGTGGTGTAAAAAAAAAGACAAAATCAAATCAGTACAAAAACGCAAATGAAAGAAAATGCTTTTTTTTTGCATTAATACAAAAATGTTAAAGAATGTATTATTAATGATAGTACACGCACACGCACACACACACACATACATACAGTATATATATACAGTAGTGCTCAAAATTATTCATAGCCTTGGTAAATATGAGTACAGAAGGCTGTGAAAGTAAATCTGCATTGTTAATCCTTTTGATTTTATATGTTTTTTAAAATGTACAAAAACCGAACCTTTCATTGGATAATAAGAATCTCTTTATGACGTAAATGTGTTTCTCTAATACACATTGGCCACAATTATTCAATTAATCATCACCCTTTTATTCAATACTTTTTTGCAACCTCCTTTTGCCAAGATAACAGCTTTGAGTCTCTCAGTGAGTTTGGAGAATACCTGAGAAGAGATCAGAGACCATTCCTTCAGACAGAATCTCTCCAGATCCTTCAGATTCCCAGCTCCATGTTGGTGCGTCTTCTCTTCAGTTCACTCCACTCTTTTTCTATAAGGTTCAGCTCAGTAATTCATTTTTGTGTTGATTTTGATGTTTGTTTTGGATCATTGACCTGAAGGACACGGACCATTATACGATTTTCCGGTAACACTTTAGAATAGGGGTCCAGAATAATGCATTAGTTAAGCATTAATTAATGGTTAACTTGTTCACAATTAAGCATTAGTTGAGCACAAACACACTCGTAATTAATGATTAACTTACCATTTAGGGAGCTCAGATTATGCATTAGTTAAGCATAAATAAAGTAGTAGTTAATGATTAACTTGTTCACAATAATGCATTAGATAAGCATGACCACACACTTAATTAATGATTAACTGAACAAATAATAAGGGTATATTAGCCATTGTTTACAATTTATTAAACATTTTATAGACACAAATTTATGCTATCAATAAACAAAAATAAGCTAGTAATTAATAATTAACTGAATGTACAGTAAACACATTTGAGCCATTATTTACAACTTAATAAGCCATATATTATTTGTGTGTAGTGATGTAAATATATTTCTATAATTCACCATTTATTAAGTTGACTGAACAATAAGCTAGTAATTATATTTAATTACTGCTTAAATAAGCCAATAATTATGGCTTAACTGCCATTAATACAGTACTAATAAAGGCAATTTGACCCCCTATTCTAAAGTGAAAGTTATATCCACATTAATTACGGCACTTATTGAGTGATATTCAAGTTTATTGACCATAATAAGCCAATAATTATGGCTAAACTGCCATTAATACAGTACTAATAAAGGCAATTTGACCCCCTATTCTAAAGTGAAAGTTATATCCACATTAATTATGGCACTTATTGAGTGATATTCAAGTTTATTGACCATAATAAGCCAATAATTATGGCTAAACTGCCATTAATACAGTACTAATAAAGGCAATTTGACCCCCTATTCTAAAGTGAAAGTTATATCCACATTAATTACGGCACTTATTGAGTGATATTCAAGTTTATTGACCATAATAAGCCAATAATTATGGCTAAACTGCCATTAATACAGTACTAATATTCAAGTTTATTGACTAGAATTAGCCAATAATTATGGCTTAACTGCCATTAATACAGTACTAATAAAGGCAATTTGACCCCCTATTCTAAAGTGAAAGTTATATCCACATTAATTACGGCACTTATTGAGTGATATTCAAGTTTATTGACCATAATAAGCCAATAATTATGGCTAAACTGCCATTAATACAGTACTAATAAAGGCAATTTGACCCCCTATTCTAAAGTGAAAGTTATATCCACATTAATTACGGCACTTATTGAGTGATATTCAAGTTTATTGACCATAATAAGCCAATAATTATGGCTAAACTGCCATTAATACAGTACTAATAAAGGCAATTTGACCCCCTATTCTAAAGTGAAAGTTATATCCACATTAATTACGGCACTTATTGAGTGATATTCAAGTTTATTGACCATAATAAGCCAATAATTATGGCTAAACTGCCATTAATACAGTACTAATAAAGGCAATTTGACCCCCTATTCTAAAGTGAAAGTTATATCCACATTAATTACGGCACTTATTGAGTGATATTCAAGTTTATTGACCATAATAAGCCAATAATTATGGCTAAACTGCCATTAATACAGTACTAATAAAGGCAATTTGACCCCCTATTCTAAAGTGAAAGTTATATCCACATTAATTACGGCACTTATTGAGTGATATTCAAGTTTATTGACCATAATAAGCCAATAATTATGGCTAAACTGCCATTAATACAGTACTAATAAAGGCAATTTGACCCCCTATTCTAAAGTGAAAGTTATATCCACATTAATTACGGCACTTATTGAGTGATATTCAAGTTTATTGACCATAATAAGCCAATAATTATGGCTAAACTGGCATTAATACAGTACTAATATTCAAGTTTATTGACTAGAATTAGCCAATAATTATGGCTTAACTGCCATTAATACAGTACTAATAAAGGCAAATTACTAGTGTGTTTGTGCTCAACTAATGCTTAATTGTGAACAAGTTAACCATTAATTAATGCTTAACTAATGCATTATTCTGGACCCCTATTCTAAAGTGTTACCGATTTTTCTAACAGAGGCCGTCAGGTTTAGATGTATTATCTGTTGGTATTTGATCTATTATTAGTATTTGATTTGTATCTGAACAATACGTCCAGGAACTCCGGCAGAGAAATAGGCTCACAACATTAAAGGCACAGCAGTATATTTCATTGTAAACACAGGGTATTTTTTGCCCCTGTGTGCACCAAACCCATTTTGAGTGTTTGCTGCTAAAAAGCTCATTTTTTAGTTTTATCTGACCATATAAGCCAGTCCCGTTTGAAGATCCAGTAGAGTCTGGCAAACGAGTTTGTTTCTGGATGAGAGCAGTTTCTTTTCTTGATTTTTTCTTGAAACCCTCCCAAACAACATGTAGTGATGTAGGCGCCGTTTGATCTTTTTATGTATTTATTTATTTATTTATTGAGTGTTTCTTACTTCTTTTTCTGCAATTCTCCAGCTGTGATCCTGTGAGAGTCTTTGGCCACTCAAACTGTCCTCCTCGCCTTGCTTTAAGACAATATAGACACACGTCCTCTTCCAGGCAGATTCGTTAAATTAAATTGATTGATTGGAAATTCTCAATGATTGTCCTGATGGAATTTCCAACACTTCAACTCTTTTCTTACAGCCACTTTCTGATTCGTGAAGCTCAACAATCTTTTGCTGCACATCAGAACTATATTCTTTGGTTTTACTCCTTGTGATGAACAATTATGGGAATTTGGCCTTTGTGTTCCCTCATATTTATATTCCTGGGTTCATGTTCATAGTCACACTGGTATGCTAAAAAAAAAAAAGCAAATATGAATGGGAGTATTCTTCAGAGATATTTTACTCATAATAATTTCTAGTGGAACCAATAATGAATCATTTTGAGCACAGTTGCTTATATACACACTAACTATATCAACATGCAATACATTTAAAGACTTAAATGTAGTTTAAAAGAAAATGATGAGCTGGAAACATTGACAAACATAAGTTGTAAATTAGTTAAGTTGCTAAGTTCTCAAATGAAAGTGTAATACGGTACAGCCAGTCAAACATTTACACTGCTGGTTGCTTAAACCTTCTGTGACAAACTGTAATAAATACAAACATGGATCTCCACTTTACTGTTTGCGATTGAGGTTGCTGAATAAATGCACTTACGCATTGTGCCAAAATGCAATGTCTTCTGTGTTGTGTTATACTAGAAAAACATGAATATAATTTGCAATTATTGGAATTAATATCAGCACTCTTGACTTTCGATAAGGGAATAATTTAGGAAAGTAGATGAAGTAAATACAGTGGGTACGGAAAGTATTCAGACCCCCTTAAATTTGTATGAGTTAGCATTCTCTTTATTTGTGATTATATAGCTGAAAGTGCAAAAATTCTGCTTACATTTTACAATTGACAGAAATCATGATCAGAAATCATGATTATAATTTTGAGCAAATTAATTGTGATTATCAGTTGAACCATTATGCAGCATATGGCTAAGTTTTAATTGTATAAAACTAGTAAAATTCCCAGATTTCAACTAAAACTTGACTAAACAAAACAATCAGGATAGGTTGAGAAAAAAACAATTATCAAATAAATAAATAAATAAATAAATAAATAGGACTTTTGACACAAGATAAAAAGCTGATAAAATTAACACTAATAATTATTTTTTATGTAATAATAATAATAATAATAATAATAATAATAATAATGGTTTTGTACAGGATAATGTTTTTTTATGGTTTACTTTTGCTTTTGGTGCAAATAGTTTTTAGTATTATTATTATTTTTTTTTTTTCTTAGTAAAATATTTGTATTATATTTGTATTTTTTTTTTTTTTTTTAATTCAGATTTTTTTTTATGGTTTACTTTTGCGTTTGGTGTAAAGAGTTTTTAGTATTATTATTTTTTTTTTTTTTCTTAGTAAAATATTTGTATTATATTTGCATTTTTTTTTTTTAAATACAGATTTTTTTTTTTTGGTTTACTTTTTCGTTTGGTGTAAAGGGTTTTTTGTTTTTTTTTTTTTTTTTTTTTTATAATAATGGTTTTGTACAGGATAATGTTTTTTTATGGTTTACTTTTGCTTTTGGTGCAAATAGTTTTTAGTATTATTATTATTTTTTTTTTTTCTTAGTAAAATATTTGTATTATATTTGTATTTTTTTTTTTTTTTTTAATTCAGATTTTTTTTTATGGTTTACTTTTGCGTTTGGTGTAAAGAGTTTTTAGTATTATTATTCTTTTTTTTTTTTTCTTAGATGTCAGACATATCTGCAGATGTTTTTTTGTGTGTCATCAGATCAGAGAGTGAACTACAGGAGCAGGAGAGAAGACTGCTGCGCTATTACAGATGCTCTACTGCAGATACAGGAGAAGCTACGCTAGGTGGACAGGGTTAGCTGAGTGCAGTGTGTCTGACAGCTGAGTATGGAGAACGGCTCAAGAGAACAGACAGTGCCACTCTAGGCATCCAATACCGACATGATGGATGAATATACAAATAAACAACTGTTTAAAGCAGAATTCAAACTGAAATACCATAACAAATCATGCTTACTGCAGCCTTAACTCATATATTAGAAGTGAATGCATATGTACATAATAAAAGTCACCAGCTGTGAGAAAGGTTTGTTAGATTAGCGCCTACCTAAAGCAACCCTGGCAGCCGAGGCATCATAGTTGATCCAGAAGGATACCCAGGACAGGATGGTGATTAGGATGGAGGGCATGTAGGTCTGCAGAATGAAGTAGCCAATGTTTCTCTTCAGCTTAAAGCTCAGGGAGAGGCGAGGATACGAACCTGGATGAAAATAGCAATTAGCCAGATATATCAAATGCTTTTTATACAGTTTAATAGATTTTTATATTTTGGTTTAGAACCAGAATAAGTCCCACTCACAATTTCCTCTGTTAATCATACTTAACTAATTTTGTACTAGAAACTCTACTATATGTAATATTCACATTTGTCCATCAAGGCTTTGTATGATGAAAGTGATGCTCAAACACATGCATATTATTACTTATACGGTTTATTAAGATAATTTATATATTTATATATCTCTATATCGCATTTAACAGGACAATACAGAGAAGGGGAGATAGGAAAGACACAGGAGAAGAGCAGAGGAGAGGATCGGGAAAAGACTTTAAACCAAGAATTGCATTACTGCATGTTGATGAAGTCCAAAAAAAGTAAAAAAAAAATTTTTAAATGAAAATTAGTGCATTAACATTACACTACAAATGCAATGTGGTGACATGAAAAGATGACCTAAAATGCACCATAAAATGATCCTAAACGTAATCCATTTTATTCTTGCGCTGTAATCCAAGATTTCTGTGCATTGATTGAGGGACAGAAACAGATTCAAATCCTTATTCTACATCTACATCCTCAGCTGCCGAGTCAAGAAGCATGTTTCATGTGCTTTTGAGAAATGCATGCCTTCGCAAAAGTAGATCAGGATAAGATTTTTAGTGATGAACAACACAAATGTTACTCTGTACCTCAGCCAAAACTGCTGTATGACCTGAGAGAGTAATGCAACTCTACTTCGGTACTGCTTTTTGCCTTTTTTGGAATGCATTGTTAGAATTGAACTTTTATTTGTTAGGTTTGTGTTTGTACTATAATATTTAGGAAATGGTTAGGGTTAGGTTGACAAATTCATGAATATGAAAATGCAGTCAATGAATAAATCAAGTGGTCAAACAACATTGTGGTAAATAACTTATAAGAACACTCTGTTTCTTGTTTTTAGTGTGTGTGTGTTTCATTCTGAGGTCAAGGTTACGTCTTACAGCCGCTGGAGGCCTGGCCATGCCAAAATGAGAGGGTTGATAAACCCAGACATTAGTAGTTGCCCACTAGAGCCGGATGCTCTGGTAGATCCTTTGTAAGAGATATTAGAAACCCAGGCTCATTGGAAATACTTACCTACTGCGTTAGAAAACCCATACATATGAAGCTGTATATGTGACGCTAATGGTCAGAAGTATCAGTTTTCCAATCTCACAGCATGTTGAAATCATTTTGAAGTCATTGCATAATATTGTGCAAGGAATTGTGCGAAAATTAGGCTTTCTTAATCAAAACTCTGGCTCTGTAAATCATACTTTGTGTGAAAAGGAATAAAAGTTGTCTGAGTTTGACTGCCTCTAGAGTTCATTTCAACTGGAAACTGCAGCGATTTGAGTTTTGCAGAAATTTAGATTTTCAAGTGAGCCTGAGTAGGATATTTACAGTAAATGTGACCCTGGAGCACAAAAGCAGTCTTAAGTCGCTGGGGTATATTTGTAGCAATAGCCAAAAATACATTGTACGGGTCAAAATTATAGATTTTTCTTTAATGCCAAAAATCATTGGGATATTAAGTAAAGATCATGTTCCATGAAGATATTTTGTAAATCTCCTACCGTAAATATATCAAAACTTAATTTCTGATTAGTAATATGCATTGCTAAGAACTTCATTCGTACAGCTTTAAAGGCGATTGTCTCAATATTTAGATTTTTTTTGCACCCTCAGATTCCAGATTTTCAAATAGTTGTATCTCGGCCACACACACACACACACACACACACACACACACACACACAGGCATATACACTATATAAGTAGTGTAGTCAACCAAAATAACTATTACAGCCATGTTTAAAACCGCAAGTCTTATAGACACACAAATGTATATATATATATATATATATATACACACACACACACTTTTGATACCAGAGGCGAAGTAGGTACACTATAACTTTATATATTTAGTTAAAAAATATTAAGCACGAGTTTACATTGTCAATTACAGGCAGTTTCTTAATTTTCACACTTCATAGGCGCACACCATACTTTCTGAACCGGAGTACACAGACGAAGAGTGTGTGTGTGCGTGTGTGTGTGTGTGTGTGTGTGTGTGTGTGAATCAGCATTAAAAGACTGAAAAAATGCAACATAATCAGACCTGAAATCAAATTATATCAACCCCCTTAATTAATAAAATCAAAGGTCATTTATTTGCTATAAAATAAATAATGCAGCTTACTGTCTCAGTTTATGACAATCTGCATAATCTTGCAATTCCCAGCCCACCACACAAATGAACACACACTTGCACAGCTAACTAAAGTTGATTAGTTAGTGACCCAAAAAAAACAAGACGTTTATGAAGCTTATCTCACAGCTGTGATGTTGCCTGGACAGATGCCACATAAAACAACAATAAATACTAGGAAAAAATATAAAATAACTCTTGAATTTGACGAAATGAACACTTTTACGTGATCTTAAATGGTTGTAAAAATGACAACGTTGCCAGGTTATAAACAGTCATTTAAAGCAAACTACAAAAAAAAAAGCTACAGTGACTTTATCCATTATAAACCTTGCATATTCATAATTTAAAATGTTACATTTTTCAAGGCGTGCTAAGATGTGAAGACTTATAAATGATGAAAAGTGAAATCAAGTTCAGCTGTGAACATCTGAAAAGAGCTCTGAAATGCCGTGATATGATATATTAGCAACAGAGGGATGTGTTTGTGCCACATGTTTTTATTTATTTTATTTATTTTTTGTGGACTTGAGGCCAAGCTGGACCTGTGTTATTAGAGAGCGGAGGATAAGCGCATGCAAGCCTTGGGTCAAACTCATTGTCAAGTCAAATCATACGGCAGTACGTTTCTGAGCTCGGCTGCAGAAAAAAAGCCATCATAAATATTCAAGCAAAACATGAGATATTTTGTTTGCTCCAGTGCTCTCTGTGCCGAAACTGACAGAAACACGAACAGCAGCCCATGTAGTCAGCCATAAATGATTGAGAAACATCTTATTGTATCGGGGCAAATGGCAGAAACTCTCTTGGCCTTGCATAATCCACTCGTGGACGAGTTATCCTCCAGTTATCAGACTGACGGCCAAAACGCGAGAGAATAGTAGATCAGAGAAAAAGATCCAAAGCAGGAGAACGAGAGAGAGGAGTAAACGGAAGCACAGCGTTCCCACGTATACACCCAAGCTACAAAAGATTATGAAAGAGCAAGATGTTTCATCAAAAGAACCACATTTTGAAAAAGCAATTGTATTCTACCCAGCACACAAGACTTTAACCTTAAAAAGTGAGTTAAGCACACTCCACATATGCGTAACATACAAACATACAACGGTTTTCGCCAAGTGTTGTTATTCTCCAAGGGTTTGAGAGCACATTAATAAATTGTGTAGTTGTTACATTTATAAGAAAGTAAAGCAAAAATTCAGTAACACTTTAGTTTAGGCACCAGTTATCACTATTAACTAGTTGCTCATTAGCATGCATATTACTAGCACATTAGCTGTTTATTAGTACTTATAAAGCACATATTAATCTCTTATTCTGCATGAGCATATTTTAGATCCCTTAATCTACACCATACCTAAACTAACAACTACCTTACTAACTATTAATAAGCAGCAAATTAGGAGTTTATTAAGGCAAAAGTCATAGTTAACAATTAGTTGGACCTTAAAATAAAGTGTGACCAAAATGCAGTGATTTTATTTGCCCTCATGTCTTTCAAGCCTATATGACATAATCTCCTCTTTTATATTATTAACAATTTCTGTTTTAAAGTAACAAAAACAAAAAACAAAACAAATAAATAAAAAATGAATTCATTCAAGAAACCTGTTCGTGAAATGTTTGTATAGATGATCCATGAAATTTCTCTTTTAAAGTAACAAAAACATAAAAAATGAATTCATTCAAGAAACCTGTTCGTGAAATGTTTGTATAGATGATCCATGAATTAATTGTGTCCAGTCGTGAATGAATTACCTTAAGCTCCAGATTGGTTCAGCTTTCACTGCTTCACTCTTTTCTGTTCAACACACATTGCGTCACACAGACATGCCATCATATTGTTTTGCAGGGAATAATGGCATCTGTGTGGTTGGTTGGGCCATTCAAAGCCACTTAACTCCATTGTTTCTATGTCATTGAGCCCGACTTAGCAAATTAGCTTTTGCTAACATTCCTGTCAGGGCTCTTACATCACTGCATTTGAATCGCTCCGCTAGCTGCGAACAACGTGCATGAGGAGAAGGAAGAGCAATGCTGTTCAGCTAATTCTAGTCATCATACTGAACTCTGTTTTACGGCTTTTTAGCTGAAATGCAGCCTCTTAAATGGCTGTAACTTCCTTTGCAATGCACATATGAGACATTGCTGTTAGCATGTTGCTTAGTTAATGCAATAATCTAATACTAATGCATATGCACATAATGGTCACCCAAATAATGGGTTAAAAAGTCATTAGAGTGCATTAGTACCTGCCCACTTTTTTTGGTCGCGCTGATTCTGGTATGTGTTCCATTCATTTTTTCTCATAGGGATTGGTTAAAGTGAACTAAACCAACCTGCAACAAGGTGGTAAATCACAGCAGCATTACATAACTTAATTTTTATTTAAAGCAAGATTTGAAAATTGGACAAAACGACAAAGGTACAAGACTGTGAACTAATAAGAGGAAGAACTACAATCCCCTGAAGCATTGAAAATGACACAACTGAAATAAAAATGATGGTGAAATACAAAAATTATTTATTTGAAGTTATTGCTTGTTTCTATAGAAACAATGTATTTAAATGTTATTGCAAAATATGCATATAAATACAAATATTTAAGTATTTTGATAGCGTATCAAGACCATTTTGAAACCTTTTGGCCAGCTTTGCTCGCTGTGATTCTTTGATTGGTGGAATGTTCTGCACAGCATCATGGGTAATGCAGTGTTTTACAACACATTCTGTGATTAAACACAATTATGTTAACAACAAGATGAATTAATGCAATCAGACAGGTCTGTCTTTAACGGTTTTCCTATGTCCCAGCCTTTGTGTGCTTAGAGTATAATGCCTAAAAAGGCTGCCCAGTTAGGCAGCTCACAAAGTGTTTAGAACAGTGTCTCTGACTCTTACTTATTTCATGACTTGTAAGTTTGGAAAACAGTCGTGCTGTTTTTGTCATGCGTGCATGAGGACAAATGAAAATTCTGAAAATTGCCTCCCATGAAAGCATTATGGAAATTAATAAGGATTAAGAAAAAAAATAACCTGCAGCTGGGATGCACTTCAATAGTGTCTGAACTGCTCTAAATAAGGGCTGGTCTGCCTAAAAAAAGATTGAAAAAAAAAAAAAAAGATAAAACATTCACCCCTGAGTGTCAAAGGGGTGCCAAAAGGCCCTGTAGTTATATATCTTCCAATTCTTATTCATATGCATATTATGGAATCGCCAGCTAGCACATTCAACAAGAAAGAAAAGCAAATCTAGATGGGGAATGTCTCCAGCAGTGCATGTGTGCCTCTATAGAAATGCTTGATCCAGACGGTTCAAAGCTTCTTTAATCCTATTTCTAGTGTGCAATTAAAAGTGTCCCTAAACTCACACATGGTATATCATCTCCATAACTTTGCACAAACACAGCGCAGGAGAATCTAAGTCAAAACAAGACACCTATACAAGCAAACCTCTTTATACAGCAGAGATATGCAGTCCCAGAATTGCTTCTGACGGCTGCCGGCTCTGTGTGCTGTGCTTCGGCAGTGCAGAAAATTTGAGTAATATGCAGAGGCCTGGTAAAACCAGATTAGGCCATCAAAAGTAAAATAAAAGTCAAACACTATGGTAAGTCACCTCTATGGAAAATACATGCTATTCGCATTCCCTATTTGTAAAATATATTTTGTATAACAAAAATATTACTTTAAGATCAACCTGGACACTCTGCAGCTACTTTCTTCTTAAAATGGATTGCACATGAAATGATTTGAGTTATATTTAATAAGCATGGCTAAATCAGCATAAGATAATGTACAGTCAACCAGTCATCACAAAATACGCCCAGAAAACGTTGTGGGCAAATTACACTGATTGTACATTTTTTTATTCATAAAGATTTCATTTGAGGCCTGATTACAAATATTGATTATTTTCAAGCATAACATTCTAACAAGTGTTCAACAGGTCTATTTTTAACTTTTTTTTTTCTTTTGGTCACATAAAGGTTACATTAAAATAGTCTTGGAAACTTTTGATCATGCCTTCATCATTTATTTTCGACACTTATTCTTCTCTCAGACCAAAGTATGACAATCTAGTTAAACTTTTACAATCATTATTGCATTATTATTATTATTATTATTATTATTAAAGGTATAGCTCACCCAAAAACGAACATTTGTTGTTAATTTACTCACTCTCATGACATCTAAGATGTAGGTGACTTTTTTTCTTCAACAGAACAGTAAAGAATATTTTTAGGTGAAACAATCCTTTATTGTTATGAAAATACCCCTAAAATCACGTGTTCTTGGTCATCTCTCTCAGTTTGCACACGAGTCTATTCATTTTCCAATGACGTACGCGATCTAATGAGAATGAGCTGCTTCCAGCACTGTGTTTTCTCTTCTGCGATCGCTGTTATGACTCAGAGGAAGCTCGTTGGCTGCATATTATGCGTTCATAACCTGTTGTGTCTCTTCCGATGATGAAATTACATTACACTTCCGCGTACTGTTCTGTACTCAGAAATCCCAGAGAAATGAAGTTTCTACACACAAAGAAGCTCATAAACACATGATTACGATAGTATGCGATTTGTATGTGATTTTCATGAGATTTGGGGTATTTTCATAACGATAAAGGATTTTTACACAAGAAATGCAAAGCAGGTGCAGCGATTAGCTGCTTAAAAAAAGGCTATAAATAGTGTGTTTCAGACACTCGATGGTGAATTTTGAGTAAAAATGTATATTAATCTCAGAAATTGTGTTATGTAGCTTGATGCTAATGTTAGTCTTCGCTCTCCCTCTGTTGTAAACAAACAGCCATCAGCTGAAGTGGTAGTATGCACACATACATGCATCATACATGTGACAGAGGAAGACCGCTGAACCATTTGCCCAGGCTGTGGATTAAAGGTAATAATGTTCTAAATAATGTTAATTTTCTTACACAGACCGATCGTTTCACTTCTTAACGCTTTAATGTATCGTCAGGGGCCACAGGTATTGCTTTATATTGATTATTTTCAAGCATAACATTCTAACAAGTGTTCAACAGGTCTATTTTTAACTTTTTTTTTTCTTTTGGTCACATAAAGGTTACATTAAAATAGTCTTGGAAACTTTTGATCATGCCTTCATCATTTATTTTCGACACTTATTCTTCTCTCAGACCAAAGTATGACAATCTAGTTAAACTTTTACAATCATTATTGCATTATTATTATTATTATTATTATTATTAAAGGTATAGCTCACCCAAAAACGAACATTTGTTGTTAATTTACTCACTCTCATGACATCTAAGATGTAGGTGACTTTTTTTCTTCAACAGAACAGTAAAGAATATTTTTAGGCGAAACAATCCTTTATTGTTATGAAAATACCCCTAAAATCACATGTGTTCTTGGTCATCTCTCTCAGTTTGCACACGAGTCTATTCATTTTCCAATGACGTACGCGATCTAATGAGAATGAGCTGCTTCCAGCACTGTGTTTTCTCTTCTGCGATCGCTGTTATGACTCAGAGGAAGCTCGTTGGCTGCATATTATGCGTTCATAACCTGTTGTGTCTCTTCCGATGATGAAATTACATTACACTTCCGCGTACTGTTCTGTACTCAGAAATTCCAGAGAAGCGAAGTTTCTACACACAAAGAAGCTCATACATGTGACAGCGGAAGACCGCGCTCCAGACAGTCGTGAACGCACTGAACCATTTGCCCAGGCTGTGGATTAAAGGTAATAATGTTCTAAATAATGTTAATTTTCTTACACAGACCGATCGTTTCACTTCATAACACTTTAATGTATCGTCAGGAGCCGCAGGTATTGATTTGGTCTTGTCTAATTCTTTTTTTGACACTCAAAAACTGGCAGCCATAGACGTGCATTATATGAATTGCCAAATCTTCTTTACTGTTCTGCTGAAGAAAAAAGGTCACTTACATCTTAGATGTCCTGAGAGTGAGTAAATTAACAGCAAATTTTCGTTTTTGGGTGAACTATCCCTTTAAGGTAACACCATAGGTACCAGTTCTCATTATTAACTAGTTGCTCATTAGCATGCATATTACTAGCATATTGGCGTTCTCATTATTAACTAGTTGCTCTTTAGCATGCATATTACTAGCATATTGGCTGTTTATTAGTACTTATAATGCATATATTAATGTTTTATTCTGCATGGGCATATTTTATATCCCTTAATCTTACCCCATACATAAACTTAACAACCTTACTAAACATTATTAAGCATCAAATTAGGAGTTTATTGGGGCAAAAGTTGTGGTTAATAGTGAGAACTGATCCCCAAACTAAAGTGTGACCAATAAAAATAATAAACATGGTAAAAATTGCATGAATGTATGATGACTGTACACTTCTACAGAACTTAAAGGAATAGTTGACCCAAAAATGAAAATTTCCAGAAAATGTACTCCAAGATCTAGATGAGTTTGTTTGTTCATCAGATTTGGAGAAATGTAGCATTGCATCAGTGTCTCAGCAATGGATGCTCTGCAGTGAATGGGTGCCGTCAGAATGAGAGTCCAAACAGCTGATAAAAACATCACAATAATCCACAAGTAATCCACAGCACTCCAGTCCATCAGTTAACATCTGGAGAAGCCAAAAGAAAATATGTTTTTATCTTCAAACCCTTGCTTCCGGTTAAAATACGTGTTCATATTCCATAATAACACTTCGATAACTCAAACCGAAACTCTTTAACGTCTATAAAGGCCACAGAGCACATGCACCTTATATTAAATTTCAAGTTAATTTCAGTTTAGCCTGCGATGCATAATGGTATTTATTCTGCCTTATAATACAAGTTTTATCATTTTTTTCTTCATTAAGAAATATTAATAAATATATTTTGTTTTTTAAATGTAGTGGATTCTCTTATTGATTATTAATTTCTACGTAAAAAAGATCAACTAAATTTTGCCATTAGCCTGCAGCAGTCCACTGCAGGCCTTTTCAATTACAAGTGTGTTTTATTCACTGATGAAATTTCATAAATGTTAAGTAAGTGTCCATTCATGAATACATTTTTCTGTAAGAAGGTACAAAGAAATGGGCCTTTCCTCCCTGTTCATTGTTTTCTGATGAACAGTGTTTGTGTGTGTGCTGGTGCTCAATTTCACTCTTTAAAGGGGTCATATGACGTTGTTAAAAAGAACATTATTTTGTGTATTTGGTGTAATGAAATGTGTTTATGAGGTTCAAAAAACACATTATTTTCCACATACTGTACATTATTGTTTCTCCTCTATGCCCCGCCTTTCTGAAACGCGTCGATTTTTACAAAGCTCATCGGTCTGAAAAGCGAGGTGTGCTCTGATTGGCCAGCTATCCAGTGCGTTGTGATTGGCCGAATACCTCAAGCGTGAGACGGAAATGTTACGCCCATCACCATACTGTGATGCCGTGTCCGGCCGGAGAGAAAGGAACAATTGAAATCGCATCATATGACCCCTTTAAACATCACACAGATTACAAAGTAAGAGTGGAATAAATGCATTAATTGCGTTCAAGATATGTAATCATATTTAAATCGCAAACATGAACCTGTTAACTTTGGCAGCCCTTCTACTTTAACTGCATAGAAAGAAGTTATAATTGCACGGTTGAATCAGCGAATATGTTTTTTTATCACTTTTGCTTTACACTAACACTATCAGGTAGATTTAGGGTTGGTTTTGGTGGACGGGGTTTGTTATTTTCCAACACGATAGAGCATTAACCTTTTAGCGACACTCCTGGGCATTTGAATTCGAAACCGCCGCAATACATACCTGAACAACGCAATAAAAATGCCGCAATACGTGCCTGAAGCAAAGTTATAAAAACGTGTCACGGTCACGTGTTGAATGCACGTTTAAGCGCACTCACTAGACATTTAACTTTGAAACCGTCGTGAAACGTGCAATAAATTACGTAATATTGGTGTTGCAGAAACGTCACCACAAGCACAAATTTCCTCCAGGAGAAGGACTGGGCAAGTATATTTGGGATTGAAGCAAGTATATTTATTTATGTTTTATGAATGCCACTTAAGTACTCTTAGGCCTTTGCTGTTGTCTTGTTGACCATGGATTGTGCGTCACTGGAGGTCTCAGCATTGACTTCAAAGACCAGTGCTGTCACAGTTTCCGCATCTTTCTTCTGTGACCTAGCGAGTAGATGAATGGTTTTGTGCGGCTGCTCCTTTGTTATTGTACCTTTATTAGAGTTACATTTAGTCTGGTTATACATCATGGCAGATATTCATTTTGTAGCTCTCCTTAGGGCCAAGTCACAGTTCATTTCTCCATGCATGACATTTTCTCAAGACATAGACAGAGCAGCCATCAGCTAAAACGGGGGGTGGGTTCGGTGGGCTGTGATGAAGTAGGAGCTGCACTGAAATGCCTGGAAATCTATTTATTGTGACCTACAACATGTTTTGCAAACAACAGCACTGTTTCTACTAGCACCTCGTATGTCCAATTAGGGTTAAAGGAAAAATGTGTACGCTGCAACTTTTGGGTTCCTGTTTACAGTAATTATGATGCAGTTCATGCCCTTTTGAGGGGATTTCCCTGTTTCCAATTCCCATGTAAAATGAAATGAGCAAAGCTTCGTTAATATATTGGGGAATGATATGTTTTTCAATTTAATATCATTTTAAAGACAAGGAAAAGTTCCCAGATGCTGAAGATTCAGAGTCTGCTTTAATATACGTGAGTTAATAGAGTAAAACGTTATGGCTAGTTGCTTAGCTACAACCAAATTGTCCCAATGCCTGCCTTATTAAATATTCATGAGATATTCATGTCGGCAGTTTCAGGTGCTGTGCTTATTTTCTTTTCTTTTCTTCAGCAATTGACAGTGTGATTGCCAATGCACCTTCATGCTATAATCCTGTTTTTTTTTTTCATATTGTACTTGTCCTTGTTCAGTGTCATTAATCTTAACTTATTTGATTTACCCTCAAAGTGAGTCTAAAATATGCTCAAGCAGAATAAGACATTAATATGTGCTTTATAAGTATTAATAAACAGTCAATATGCTAGTAATATGCATGCTGTAATGTGTTGTGCTATTTAAAGCGCACAAAAGGAGTATTATCCAAAAATAGTATTTTAATATTAAATCCACAAGGAATACACACAGGAGAATTGCAGGAGCAAATGTAGCACACACAACGGTATAGCAAAAATAACCGGCCATGACTGAACAGAACAGGGAGTATAAATAAGGAGACTAATGAATGAGTAACTGCCGCAAATCATAACCATAGAAACAAATCAGGACTGAACAGAAACTAGGGCAATGGAACTTAACAAGGCAGGAGAAGAGGAACAGAGAGAAACACATCCAAAAGTCCATCACTGTGACACATGCTAATAAGCAACTAGTTAATAGTGAGAACTGGTCCCTAAACTAAAGTGTTACCACTTGAAGTATACTTTTTTTTAACACTGTAAAAATAATATTTTATGACGTTGTAAATAAAGCAAAAAATATTGTAGTATGTTTTACAAGAAAATACTATTTTAGTTTTCTACTTCATAATTTCACATTTAAATCAGTGTGTTACTTGACACGTCTTTGTATTTGTGAAATTTACTAGCAGAGTTTGTCCCAAAATCACCTAAACTTGACAGAGATCTACATTCGAGTGCCTTTACTGAAAAAAATCGAGCTGTATCAGGAATCGTTATGGTATTGGATTTATATCTGAATGGTATTGGATTGGTATCTGAATTTAAATAGAATTGTGAGGTGCCTAGATTTCCATCCATGTGTGTTTTAGGACAAGCTAGATGTTACACAGCTGTTGCTGTAACACTAGCACAATGCCTTTCCAATACAGTTTAACTCCCGTCAAATCAATGTCATCCCACCCCACAGGCCCTCGTCTGAGCTCAATGACAGCCTCGCGACACGACACAACACGACTGACAGCGCGTGGTCAGGCACACCTGATCTTAACTTCTTCACAGCTGTCAGAAATTCTTTCTTTTTGGGGGGTTTCTCCATGAATGCACTTGATGTCTATAACACACAGCGAGCCACAGTATAACTGGACTGCCATCAATCCACTGGCCACATGATCTCACATGGCTAGACTTTTTACTATCAGCATGAAATCTGGTCAACAACTGCCTGCTTTAACAAATATTGACCAGTTCTCCAAAATATGAAGCTGTCAGTCACAGTTTATATGCTGTTAAGCAGCAGTTATTTGGAAAAAGATCACAGTACAGGAAAAAGATATGAATGAATGAATGGATGGATGGATGGATGGATGGATGGATGGATGGATGGATGGATGGATGGATGGATGGATGGATGGATGGATGAATGAATGAATGAATGAAAGTATGGATGGATGGATGGATGGATGGATGGATGGATGGATGGATGGATGGATGGATGGATGGATGGATGGATGGATGGATGGATGGATGGATGGATGGATGGATGGATGGATGGATGGATGGATGGATGGATGGATGGATTATGAAGCTGTCAGTCACAGTTTATATGCTGTTAAGCAGCAGTTATTTGGAAAAAGATCACAGTACAGGAAAAAGATATGAATGAATGAATGGATGGATGGATGGATGGATGGATGGATGGATGGATGAATGAATGAATGAATGAAAGTCACACCTCTAGATTCCTGTTCTTACAAAAGTAATAAGTACACTGATAAATCTAATTAAACAAACCACAAAATAAAGTTATGCTTGTGGATATCTAGCATACCTGCTAAGTGCTAAAACTCTCTGTGATTATATGTGGAACATTTAATCATAATGTGGATGTTACAATGATCAATTTGTGGAGAAATGTGGTTATAAAAAGGTATAACTTGCATAACTTTATAACTTGGACTCTTAAGTCTTATTTATTTATTTATTTTTTAAGTCTCTACTTTAAAATACTCAAAGGTTTTCTTATGAAATTCCAACAATAAATGTTGAACATCTAATTTAACTCAGGAAAGTTGTTTGAAATCTTTAGAGACTGTTTTCTCTAAACAAGTTTTAATGACAGCCACCCTTTAAATGATGATATTTTGACAATGGCTGGGAGTAGAATCATAAAAATTACACTGTTAGAAAGCAGAGACTTTTTTTATTTAGTGCAAGTAAAAAACTCAAAAATTTATTGATCGGTCAAAATGATGGAGCAGGACACATTATTCATGCCACTAACCTAGAAAACCTATGATCCTGTGTGTTCAGACTCGTAAGTGCTCACTGTGGTACGTGTCTGCAGGCACACCGGTAAAACCCTGCACACTCTGAAAGTTGTGTAGCACCAGCTTGTATGATTCAGCTAGCTCAGTCCGTCTTGTGTGTGTTATGCATGAATAGACTGCGGGAATCCCTTCAGAGGATGACCTGGCCATCTGACCCCACTAACCATTTTTGCAAAGAGACTTACAGTGCATTCAGTATACATTCATCAATATGTGCTCCCTGGGAAATGAGCCCATGACCTTGGCATTGCTATAGGTGGTGTACAGCTGGTGCTGTGTTCTCACAATCCTCTGCGGAGTTTGCGTGAAAGAAAGTGAAACTTGTGAGAAACTTGGAAAGAGCTTGGGGGAAAAAAAAAACAGCAAAACCAATTAGATAACAGTTCATGGGACTGTCAGATGATTTGAGGTTATAGACACATTATGCTTTCTGACAGGACGTCAATACAGAATGCCATTTCACAATTAAAACACTTGCAGGAAAAAAAAAACAAAGAAAGAAAAAAATTTTCTTAGCTGAGAAACCACTGACAACAAGGAAGGATTTGTTCGTTTTTCACTGTCTTAGCATTAAGCTTCAATGCAGCCAATGTATTGGAGTTCACAAGAGCACAATTAGCAAGTGTAAACACGTGCCCTCTCCTGATCTCCTCCAGCTCTTAGCTTTCCGTCTCTCTGCTTTAATGGCAGCAGCCAGTGGGCCGTACGTAACAGCAGACGTTGGAGGATTCCTGCTGGATCTCCACTCTTTCCCAGCGCATACCACATATATAGTGGCAATTAGATTTGATTAGGCCTTTTCTGCTCATGGCGCTGTGTAGCACGAATGCTGACTAGCTCTCTTTATCTCCTGGCTTTATGGAGATGAAGGTCATCCTAATTAAGGTAATGGTGGAGTACGGCTGGCTCTCTCTACACGCACATTGTGCTCTCAGAAACCTCTCTTGTGTTTCTGCTAGAAGAAAAAAAAATCAATCTGAATTGGTCATGATTCCAAATCAAAATGATCACTGCAGTTGATTTGTTTGAAATATCTCATACTTGAAGCTATGTATTTGCATCCTTATATTCTTACCTTGTCTGTTAGAGGTCAATTGTACAATCAGGGAATGATAATCAGGGATGCACATAAGTGGTGCGCAGGTGAGCATGCACAACCAAAATAAAAAAATGTCCTGGGTAAATAAGTTCTGATCACTCATTTGCGTACCGACATTGCTGACAGCTGTCAATGCACAATCACCGTTTCAGAACAACTAATGGCAATTTTATTTATATAGCACCCAACTCATGGTTGTCCAATGTGCTTTACAGCAATAGAAAATATAAAAACCCAAAAACACATTTACTTAAAAAATTAGACAAAAGACAATAAAATAGCAATAAAAACATAAGGCAGGAAAGCATTAATACAGATTGTAAGCCTTACCGAACAAATACGTTTTTAAACTAGACTTAAAAACTGATACTGAGGGAGCAAGTCTGATTGTGATGGGTAAGTCATTCCAGAGACTGGAGGAAACTACAGAGAAGGCACAGTCACCTCTACACTTATACTTCGACCTAGGAATAACCAATAATTCTGGTTAGATGACAGAAGTGATCTAGTTGGAAAATGCTTGATCAATAGGTCAGAACGGTAAGATGGAGCCTTACCATTTAAAGATGTATACACTATAAGTAGTATTTTAAAATGTGGCGCACTGGCAACCAGTGGAGAGATTGTAAAATTGGAGTGATGTGGTCCCGTTTTCAAGTACCAGTGAGCAGTCTGGCTGCTGCATTTTGAACTAACTGTAATAGGGACAGAGCTGATTAGCTAATCCCAACATAAAGAGAATTACAGTAATCCAGCCTGGAAGAAATAAAGGCATGGAATACGTTTTCAATTTTTTTTTTGAAAGAGAGAAATTACTTTACTTTTGATGGCATTCGCAACTGAAAAAAGCATGATTTCACCACCAAGTTTATCTGCTTATCAAATTTCAGAGACTCATCAAAGACAAAACCCAGATTTTTCACCAATGTCTTCACACAAGAAGACAGCCCATCAAGATTTATCTTGGGACTGTGAATTGAATCTGAAGGTCCAAAAACAATAATTTCTGCTTTACTCTCATTCCGAAAGTTTAGAGACAACCAGGCCTTTACATCTGACAAGCAGGCCATGAGAGTGTCCAGACCGTCTGTATTTCATTTTAAAGGCAGATAAACTTGGGCGTCATCAGCATAACGATGGAATGACAGACTCCATCTACTACTTCCTGAAGATAGAACCAAGTGGGAGCGTGTATATGGAAAAAAGAATGGGAGCCAGAATGGATCCCTGAGGAACCCCATTTGATAAAAAAGCATCACTCGAAAAATGCTCTCCAATATTAACTGAAAAACGTCTATAAGAAAAATAAAATTTAAACCAATTCAACTAACTGTAATACTGTAAGATTTCCATTCCAACTGAAAGCATAAATCTAGGTTATGCGCTGCCAGTTTCAGAGCAAAACGCAAAACTATGACATTTCATTCACTGACGTGCTTCACTTGGCAGCGCTAAAACCAACAGCGCATATAATTACTTGAAAATAATGAAAATTCATTTAAAAAAAGAAAGAAAAGAAATAACAGAAAATGAAAATGTAAGTATTAGCATTGTATTTTTTAAGTGTGCTATAAAGTAATTGTATTTGTATTTAATACTCACTTTTTATTTTAAAATATAATAGTGTTATAAATATTTATTTACAATACAATACATTACAAATATTTATTAATTTGTTTATAATTTTATTTTAAAAATTAAATAAAGTGCAATAATACTATTATTACTATTATTAATTATTTTATTTTTATAGCTATATTTCATGGGTCACACTATGTGCAGTTTGAGCACCAAACCAAATCTCTAGGTGCTCTGATGAGAACCAGACTGAAAAACCTGTGCATCTCTGATTATATTCTTTAATAGCACTGATCATAGCTGATTCTCGTGAGGGAAACATTGCTGTTGTGACCTTTTATCCTTTTCCTAAATGTTACTCTGGTGACATTCCCTCCTCAGTTGAGAGGATATGTTGATACTTCAGCAAACTTCAAACTTGGAGTATCACAGTCAGTTACAATGCACACAAAAGCCATTGACATTTGATATCATTGATGTCAAACCTGACTCAACATGTCATGGAAATTAAAGTCGTCCTCTCCAGAAAATACTATGTATGCAGTGCCTCGTGAAAATATCCAAACCCCCTTTTTTCACATTTTAGCATGTTGCAACTTCATGCTAAAACACTCATAACCCATACTTATAAAGCAAAAATCAGATTTGAGATTACTTTGCAAATTTATTGGGGGAAGAAATACAAAAATAATAATAATAATAATTTAAAAAATGCAAACATCACATTGCTATGTCTTGAAATTTAGTGAAATTTAGTGAAAAGGGTTGGTTAGGTTGCATCCCATTTCTCTGGATCATCTTTGAGATGTTTCTACACTTTGACTGGAGCTAATTCATCTGCTGCATTCAGATTATTAGACATGAAAGGCACACACCTGTCTTTTCAAGGTCAAACAGATGAAAATGCATATCAGAGCAAAAACCAAGTCAAAGGAACAGCCCTGCAGAGCTCAGAGACTGAGGCACAGATCAGGGGAAGGGTACAAAACCTACTGCATTAAAGATTTCCAAGAGCAGAGTGGCCTTCATATCTTTTAAATGGAAGAGCTTTGGAACAACCAAGAAATCTTCCAAAGGCTGGTCTCCTGCTGACCAAGAACCAAGAACCATCACTGCATTACTCCACTTTATGACAGAGTGGCCAGACGGAAAGTATGTTCTCAGTGAAGACACATGAAAGGCCCCTTGGAATTTGCAAAAAAGCACCTAAAGAACTTTTAAACTGTGAGAAACATGTTTTAGAAACGTGTTTTTCAGAGGCAGGCCCTGGGGTACTGGTCATGGTCAAGGAAAGCTGAACACTGCAAAATACAGAAAACTTGGTGCAGAACACTCTGGATCTCAAACTAAACACACAGCCAAGATAATGCAAGTGGCTTAGTGTCAACTCTTTGAATGTTCTTGAGTGGCCCAGCCAGAGCACAAAATTAAACCCAATCAAACATCTTTGAAGAGATCTGAAAATGTCTGTCCACCAACGCTCCCCCTTCAACTTGAGCTTTAGAGGATCTGTGGGGAATAATGACAGAAAACTCCCTAATCCAGGTGTGCAAAGCTTGTCCTATTATACACGCAAAAGACTGTAATCGCTGCTGCAGGTGCTTCAGCTAAGTACTGAGTTGAGGGTATGAATACTTATGCAATGTGATATTTCTGGGGGTTTTTTAATCCTTATCTTTTGCAATTTGCAAGGTTATCACAAACCTGGGATTTTCTTTTGTCATTATGGGCTATGGAGTGCAGAATGAGGTGGGGAAAGTAATTTGAATCATTGTAGCATAAGGATGCAATATAACAAAATCTAGAAAAAAAAGCACTATATACAATGCATTTATGTCAGATGAATATGAAAAATTGATGCAGAGAACGAAAGAAAAAAGTCTCATGGGACACTCACAGCTCTCGATTTCCAGCGTGCAGTTCTGCTCATCAAGCGGGTATCTGCGCAAGTCCATCATGCAGGCGGCAGTGGTCGTGATCCTGCGCACACAGAGAGTGTTACTGTTAGTCACTATAAGCAACTATTTCTCCAGCATCCTGTTCATTATATAGTCATGTCCATACCAGAGTAATTTATTTCCAACATACTCCTTCACATTCCTATGTCTTTTCTTTTTCTCCATGTTTTATGTAATTTCCTTTCAAGGTAAAGTGTACAAAAGGATTTTGAAAACCGCTTTCCTGACCAATCCTTTTCCCAATCTCACACTAGTGTATAATGTATAAATATAAAAAATGTTTCATCAGTGGAGTAAGAAAAATTAGACATAATTGAATTGAATTGATACATTGTCTGAAAAAAAAATCAGTAACACTTTCTTTTTATTTTTTATCTTCTTCCAAACCTCCAGATGAAGGACAGAGCACTTGAAGTACTCTGGGTGCAAGATATTACTGTTTAACCCTCTGGTGTTGTTTAGTCGTTTTTTGACCGAAAAGTGTTTATTTATTTATTTATTTATTATTATTATTAATTTAGTTTTTTTTGCGTCATCGGAATGGTATGAAACTTGGTAAAGGTTTTGGCACTTATTAAGTGAACAAAATAAATAAATAAATGAATAAATACAAATAAAGGACGTGATTCAAAAAGGTTAAATTGTCCTGATAAAAAAGAAACTTGCATTCTTCTTGATCAAAAATGACCGCAATGGAAACAAATGGAAAGTAAATTTTTATCTAGTGGAAAAGTTTGGTACTGCGCTCAAACAAAATATTACTAAAAGCAGTAATATTACTAAAATATTTTTTGCAGTTTTAGAGTAAAACTTATTTTAGAAAAAAAAAAATTATATATATATAGTCTTTCTGTGCGTTTTACATAATACACTTCTAGAACTTTTTTTTTTACTTTAGTTTTTTTAAACTTTCACTTCATGAAATCACTTCACATCTGCCAAGTGTCTTCTTTAAAAAGAGGCCAAACTTAAGTCTGTGCACCAAAGCATTTACCACAGTTTAATTGACCAATCTATTCCATAAATGTAACTTAGTACCATAAAACCCCATTTTTGACCACCACTTGAACACAAGGTTACCTTGATTGTAACTGCAAAATTCATGTTTTTAGCTGTTAAGTTTGTTGTGGCAAAATGTATGTAATTGCAATGATGTAATTCAAATGCATTAGGTGCATTAACACAACTAAGGGTTAAATACTGTAAAATAACTCTAGCTTCAAAATAAATCATGAGTATGCGCTACCTGAATCAAATGATCATGCAGCAGAATTACCTCCTTGAAATCAACAATCACATGCAAATGTAAACTCTTCACTAATGGCTTTACTCCAGTCCATTACTGGTGGATAAAATCAACCCAATGTCACATATTCCCAAGTGAACATGACTTAAAAAGAAATGTGTGACATTGGTGTTGATCTGCAAGATGTGTGGGTTCACAGACACTTGCTGCTGCTACAAAACAGAGATTGCCATGTTTAGAGTACTAAGATGTGCTTTATTTATAGCTGAGTAAAGAATTAAAGTTAATGTAACCCTCTCACTGCACTTCCTTTTGAATGTATGACTGCAATGTCAAGTCTAAAAAGCTTTTTACTTTTAGTGAACTGAATATTCCGTGTTTTCCTCTTCAAAACAGAAAGCATGTGAAATGAGCAGTAAAGAGGGTTTGAACTAAGAGAAGGTGTTGGTAGTGCTGCAAACGTTCACTGCAGTGGTAGATACAAGAGAAATCATCTTGCAGGGATTGATAGATGAGCGAAAATCTGTGTCCTAGTTTCAAGTCATACCAGAATCACCTTGCCTCCGTGTTGTAGCTGTGGTTCCCATAGCAAGTGGGAATACCAAAGAAAAGAGGGCAAGCAAAAGGGGTATTAATATCTTCTTTGATGCATACGCTACAGTGCTGTATATTGCATTGGTAATAATCCAGGTGCAACTAACAGAGACTTCTACCAGAAGGCTTGTATATTGCTTCCTTTAATATCAAGGTTTCATTAAAAAATGCTGATGAATCTGAGAAAAAGAGAGCAGAATGGGCCAGATAATGGCTTTCTGAACAAAGGCACTGAATAATAAACTCATGCTCAGTTCTAAACTATAGACTTAACCCTAAAGAAACACAAATAATTACCATAACATCATTTATGTCATTCAAAGTGACCATAGGAAGAAAGAGACTGCAAAACACCTTTCTTCTGAGTTATAAAGGCTCCTGGGGTCTGCTTATTAATATTGAAAAGCTATTAGTTTTTCAAAAAAGCCTGTTCTGGCTTTGGTTGGTGAGATAATTAACATTACATTCATTTTGAAAGGGAAACAGCAATGTGAGGCAGCTGGCCCTGTCTAGGGTTGCACTCTTTCACATTTCAAAGTTATAACCTGTCAAAATCGCTCAAGCAGAATAAGGGTCCTGGGTGTGTTAGTCGACTGGCAAGCCTCTGCGAGAACAAAGAGGGAAAAGAATTATATGAATTCCTCAGAGAGAGCTTGTTCAGATCGCTAAATTTGCTAGCAGGGCTGGCAGCTGTTGTTAAGGTAGCAAATGGTGTTAGTGAGAGAGTTTCAAGGTAAGAGTGTCGTCGAGACAACTTAGACAACTTGAAATATAAGTGAAGACTTTTCTCCATCAGCAGAGTAAGTACGTGCCTCAGAATAAAGTGCCTCAAAATATTCAGAGCGGACTCTGCGTTACTGTTTACATGAATGACGATTGTAACCAAAACGAAGCGTGTAAAGGCACCAAATTACCAGGGGAAGGATGCAGTGATAATAGAGGACACAAATGTGACTCTGGAGCAGAAAAGCAGTCTTGAGTCGCTGGGGTATAATTGTAGCAATAGCCAACAATACATTGTATGGGTCAAAATTATTGATTTTTCTTTTATGACAAAAATCATTAGGATATTAAGTAAAGATCATGTTCCATGAAGATATTTTGTAAATTTCCTACCATAAATATATCAAAACTTAATTTTTGATTAGTAATATGCATTGCTAAGAACTTCATTTGAACAACTTTAAAGATGATTTTCTCAATATTTCGATTTTTTTGCACCCTCAGATTCCAGATTTTCAAATAGTTGTATCTCGACCAAATATTGTCCGATCCTAACAAACCATACATCAATGGAAGCTTATTTATTCAGCTTTCAGATGATGTGTAAATCTCAATTTCGAATAATCGCTCATGTAAACAAAGGAGGATCTTCCATTATTTCCCCTATTTTTTCGTTGTTTTGGATTAAAAAGTGGGATGCATTTTGAAGAGTGGACTCTTATCTTGAAATGTGTGCTGGTGTTTCTTGGATTAGTCCGAGCTGACCAGAACTATAGGCGATGAAACGTAAGTACTGCCGTTCACTTTGTACATGTTTAAATGGCCGGTCCTTCAGCATTTATGTTAACCCTTTCCTCTCTGGTGTATTGATTTAAAAAACTCAGAGCATGGATCTTGAGTGTTTTAGCTGTCAAATGATATATAGTTTATGGTATTTTTTTAAAACAAAGGTAATTGAAAGAAGAGACACGCCTAAACACGCCCTTCCTAACCCTATCAAAAAAAACAAAAAAAAAACACTGCCTACAAATTACCTACAGAATCACTAAATGAGTGCATTGCATGTCAAATGTAAGAACATGAATGACCTGTAACGTGCCATAAACGTTGTGAATGACAAAGCTTGCAGCAGCAGATGGTTTTCAAACCACCAAATCTCTTCTATATTTCAGAGGAAACATCATTTCAGCTGATCTACGATGTTGTTTGATAATTATGGCAAACTCGTGTATCTCTTGAAACCCTTGAATCAGTATGATTGTATAAATGGGC
>NW_015652138.1:473731-504900 GCF_001515625.1 Sinocyclocheilus rhinocerous
AACCATTAACTACGACTTTTGCCTCAATAAACTCCTAATTTGCTGCTTATTAATAGTTAGTAAGGTAGTTGTTAGTTTAGGTATCGGGTAGGTTTAGGGATGAAGAATATGGCCGTGCAGAATATGTGTAATAAACAGCCAATACATTAATAATAGGCATGCTAATAAACAACTAGTTAATAATAGTGAGAATTGGTCCCTATACACAAAGACAGCAATTACTAGTTATATGTGTTTTCCCTGAAACTGTAAAAATGTTATTTTCTCCATTGTATCGAAGCAGTATAAATTCTCACTTTGCTGCAGTGACTTCAACAGATGCCAAACATGTTGTTTAAATGTGGGTCAAAGTCCTCTTGGTATTGAGAGCTGGCAATATTTCTTCTATAAATGTTATTAACAACCTCTCTTTTCTTACATACATTTGACTGTACAGGTTTGTTTGTAGGTTTCACTAGAGTTTATATGAGAACATTCTGTGAGTTCCATATGATTTTCTAAATAAAGTTTGAAGAAAAACCTTACATACTGTACATACTGGGCGGGTTACTTTTAAAATGTATCCAATACAGAATACATGCAGTAAAATGTGATCTGTTCTGTTTTACTCATGTATTTCTCGAATCATCCTTGTTTTTCTCAAAACAATTCGTACACAGCTTTAAACAAAAGCCTGTAACTTTCTCAAAATCCTTAATTCATCTCCCAAAAGTATTAATGTCAATGAACATATCAGTGCCATCAGAATGACAAGCCCTTGTGTCATTGTTCACAAACAACATAGTCATAATGCTTAGGCATGTTCTCAATATAACCGTGTACTCTGTCCGAATGTCCTGATATAAACTATGGCTACAGTTTTAAAAACAATGACTGAAACTGGACAGGATTTACAATTACACTTTTACCAGTCAGAGTGCAAATTACAGTAAAATGTCATTACGGTAAAGAAAAGAAAAAGACACGACTATGTATAGGCACATGTGTTTGTTTGTGTGTGTGTGTGTGTGTGTGTGTGTGTGTGTTAAAGTATGCATCTGTTTAAAGTATATTTACTGTAAAAAGTAAAATGCAAGTGGGCTACTGTAATAGGAAGCATTACAGTAACTATTCAATATTACAGTACGGTGCATATTGCTGAAATACACACCTGTTCTGTCTACAAAGGTTTGAATGATTGAGTATTCAGCTGTACGTTTCGACCTGCATGCCTCGGCTATTGTAAGGTCATGAATGTGAATATGGTCCACAATAGTGACCCTTATTTCATCAGAAGCGTGCCTACATCCTTCGTTTCTCTGTTTTTCATGAGATGCACCTCTGAGCAGTTTAGAAAACCAGTTGATCTGACGTTTTCCCTTCATTAGTGAAATTCAAGATTCACCTGCACACTTCATCAATTCAGGACACATTTAAAAAATAAATAAATAAATAAATAAGTCTAATAGATGTGTATAGAATATATGTTTGACAGATTGTGACAGCTAGCATTTTGCATTAAAATGCATTAGAAAATATAGGATTTGTAGCTGTATAAACAATGCTAAAGGCTAAAACGTTTCTCATAAATGTACTTTAATCATTTAAAAATATCAGAGACAGACAATATACTGGATTGATCTTTCATCTGCCAAAGCGTTTCTAACTGCTTATGTTCAGGTGTATGAATGGAGACTTCCCACTATTCCTCTATAAAATTCCCAAGTGGAAATTCCTCAAGTTATATCCTCCTGTCACTCATAACAGCGCCTCTTCACACGCAGGAATTTAACACACATCACGAAAGAGTGTTCACCGCTGCTCAAATGCTCCTCGCAGCGCACATCACATCCGATTGTATTTTGTACAATCCCTATTATTTTAAAGGCATAACAATGTTATATTCTGTGTTAATGACAGTAAATTACATCACAAGTTTAGCAGTATGAGTGAAAATGTGACGGGTCTTAGAGCAAATGACAGTTGACGCACTGCGGTTACACAAAACCTGGCAGGATATTCTTCAAATATGTAAATCTGAGAACAACGAGAGAATAAGGAGCTGAACTCCTTTGGTCGGACTGCACCGTTTAGTGACAGATGAGATTGCATTGGACACTAGCTCTCTAATGAACGAAGAGCTAAATGGCCCTGGCAATAATATCCCAGATTTTAATAACCAATGAATCATGCTCTAAAACAATTGGCTAATTGCTCTTTGCTCCAGAGAAAGGAGATGAGAGGTTATGTAATGCCAACTACCAGTGCACAGCCAACAAACCATGTGCTAAAAGATCCTGAAGTCAAGCTGAGTGATGAGAGAGAGAGAGAGAGAGAGAGAGAGAAGAGCTACGAAATTAACTTCTTTCCCCAGGCAGCTCGGTATTTACTGGAGTAGTTAATAGTTTGGAGGAAGGCAGTACTTCAATAAATCCTAATTAGTTTCTCATTAACGGTAACATTTTCATGTCAAAAGTATATCTGTGTGTCAGCTGGGTCAACTGTATTTCTTATATACCTTCAAAGAGTTCTGTTATAAGTATTTTGTCTTGCCCATCTATCACTATATGGACAAAAGTATTTGGGACAGCTGACCATTACACCAACAGGGACGTTAATGATTTATGAAATATAGATTTTTATTTTTTTTACTTAAAAAGTCGGTGTGTATCCCTAAAGAAAAGCTGAAACAACATGTATAACCGAAAGCGTAGAAAATAAACAACAACATCAAACTATAATAAATTACATTAATTTTATTCTGCATTTTTTATTTGGTTATTTGGTTCCGAACAGATTCATCAGGTGATTTAAATTTGTTTTAATTATGCTATAAAACCTTGGTAACTGTGGTGACTCTGAGAAATCGAAACTAATTAGGATAGGAATTTTTGCGATGGCGGTATGTATTTTTCACAACCCTTCCCATAATTTATTTTGACCGCAATATCATAAGTCAAGCTAAATTACACATCGTGTTGCTCGGTTCACATGGACATTTATGCCAACTTTTAAGTACTACTGGCTATCTGACATTAAAAAAATAAATCAATAAGTAACTTCTCATCATGGACTATTCAGAACGGTCTCTGTAGTAACCGTGTCAGATGCAATCCTTATCTTAATTAATTTGTTCCTTTAATTATACACATAACGTTGTAACTGTATCACATATATATAAATCTTGTCTATTTCAATCAGTTTGGTGTTGTCCACATCTAAAGAACATGACTGTTCCGAATTGTTAAAAAATAAATAAATAAATAATAAACTCTAAAATATTGCAGTGTTTTAATTGCACTGATTTACCTGAAAATCAAGAGCGTCTGTTCTGTGTATTTTGTGTATGCTTTGGCAAAATACTAAATGAAAGATTTACAATTTTTAGAAATTATTATTAGGTGATAAATATATGCTTATAAAACGGATAGTTCCAGTCCTTGATTCTGATTGGTTGAGCTGCGTTCGAAGCTGTTGTAAATTACTCTACAAAGTAACATACACCTTTGTTTACGTTTGTGTGTTGCTCAACCACATCTTTGTAGCAACCACAACTGTTTCTGAGGAACTACATTGTTTGGTAGAAGAATACAGTTTTTATTAATATCATTACACTTTATTTGCTCGAATTTATAACAGCTAAGGGGGTTTTAGGCACTTCGCGTCGTACCTAACAACGCCCCTTAGCTGTTGTAAATTCACTGTAAACCACAGCTTCTTGGGGCTTCTTGCTTTATTTTGAATTGTTACCTGAGCCCATAAAGCACAGTGCCATCTGGATGGAGACGGATCATTCTGTTCTTCACTGTCACACCATGTACAAACGACTTCTTGTCGTTTAGGAAGTACGTGTCTGGCACCCACAGCTGATCGGCTACCCGGTTATCCAGCGTCAGGTTAAGAGGAATCTCAGAATAGGACAGACGTTTGTCTCGCCAGGCTTGCTGGAAATACATAGTCAGTGTGTAGTCCTGAAAAATAAACCATACACAGAAGAAAGATAAATGGGTTACCAGGTCTAAGGGAAATATCACAACATCAAAGAAAAGAGGGTATATTTTAAAATCTTTTGGAGATTGATATTACATGACTGGCTTTAAAATTTGAAGATGTAATGTTAAAAGCACAATAGTGCACATCAGGTTAAAAATGAGCGTTAAGGGGCTGAGATCTATAAGGAAAACCCAGGAGACGAGTACAGGTATAATGAGAAAGAGCACACTGAACAAAACAGTATATTAATGAACCTTTTCAATCACTCTTTAAAGACAGAGTTCACCCCAAAATGCCCTCATGTCATTAAAAACCTGCATGCTGATAATTTTGGACTGTCGAATATCTCATTAACCTTCAAAACTGCAATGACACTTTTTGCATAAGCATTTCGAAACACAAAGCATGCATCAGTATGCAACAAACGCACATGAGAAAGATCCAGACAGGTGACAGTATATGGGAGACTAGGGAGAGTTTCAACACATTTTGCTTTTAATGTAACTCAAACTTATAATGTCGCCACATTTGTCAGCTGCAAATTAAAGTTGTTCTAAAATCTACAACTTGTCAAATGTGAAATGCCATGTCAACAAAGAATAAGTTGTGACAGTAGATGAGGTGAAATGTGACATTATTAGAAAACATATGCATCAGTTAATATTACATTTGCATTTATTTTGCAAAACAAGCGACCTTGTACTTTTTATAACCAACCCCCATCAAGCTCAATCCTTTCCCATATTCATTCTAAGCATTTTTATTTAAAAGGTAAAAGCAGCAAACACGTAACATATTAGTCATGAATAAGTAAGTGATAATCCACGGCTAGCAGTGCATTAAACGATTTTAATGCACGACGTGGAGGCAAATAACCACCCGACGCGAAGCGGAGTGCATTAAAAACATATAATGCACAGCTAGCCGTCCATTATCCTGCTTATACCATGGTCATTTGCCAGCATTGACAACCTAGAGCTGTTAATGACATTTGCAGCGCAATATTTGACCAGAAGGGTAATGAGCGTTAAGGGGCTGAGATCTATAAGGAAAACCCAGGAGACGAGTACAGGTATAATGAGAAAGGAGAGCACACTGAACAAAACAGTATATTAATGAACCTTTTCAATCACTCTTTAAAGACAGAGTTCACCCCAAAATGCCCTCATGTCATTAAAAACCTGCATGCTGATAATTTTGGACTGTCGAATATCTCATTAACCTTCAAAACTGCAATGACACTTTTTGCATAAGCATTTCGAAACACAAAGCATGCATCAGTATGCAACAAACGCACATGAGAAAGATCCAGACAGGTGACAGTATATGGGAGACTAGGGAGAGTTTCAACACATTTTGCTTTTAATGTAACTCAAACTTATAATGTCGCCACATTTGTCAGCTGCAAATTAAAGTTGTTCTAAAATCTACAACTTGTCAAATGTGAAATGCCATGTCAACAAAGAATAAGTTGTGACAGTAGATGAGGTGAAATGTGACATTATTAGAAAACATATGCATCAGTTAATATTACATTTGCATTTATTTTGCAAAACAAGCGACCTTGTACTTTTTATAACCAACCCCCATCAAGCTCAATCCTTTCCCATATTCATTCTAAGCATTTTTATTTAAAAGGTAAAAGCAGCAAACACGTAACATATTAGTCATGAATAAGTAAGTGATAATCCACGGCTAGCAGTGCATTAAACGATTTTAATGCACGACGTGGAGGCAAATAACCACCCGACGCGAAGCGGAGTGCATTAAAAACATATAATGCACAGCTAGCCGTCCATTATCCTGCTTATACCATGGTCATTTGCCAGCATTGACAACCTAGAGCTGTTAATGACATTTGCAGCGCAATATTTGACCAGAAGGGTAAAAATGACGTTTTCGTCAGTTACGACTCGTTAGAGCTACATTCTGTCCGCTTCAAATCACAGAGATGAAATAATGCGGTAAGTTCACATTTATTTGAACGAATTATAGCATTTAATTGAATTAATTATATAATGGATGCCTAGCTGTGCATTATATTATTTTAACGCACTCCGTTTGTGTCGGGTGGTTCTTTGCCTTCACGTTGTGCATTAAAATTGTTTAATGCACAGCTAGCCGTGAATGATCCCTTACATATATTTCAATTAATTATCGATCGATCAAGAGAGAAAGAGAGAAAGAAAGATGACAGTTGTGTGTGAGAGTTACCTGTGTCTGTGCGTCTCTCTCTACAGACAATGAAGCTGTGAGTTTACTTACTTATACAGCGATTTTACCTCCTCGTTGCTGAGGAATATAATGGAGCGATACAGTATCTAAGCTATTTTATTAATAAAAGTCGTGGGGCAGCGCTGACAATGAGTTTCTGTGCTCCTGAATGTTTCTGTGTGTGCGCAGCGCGATCTGCGATCTCTCTCTCTGTCAGCACATTAATATAGAATGGTGATTAAACTGACTTGGAACTACCCATGCATTAAACGGTTTTAATGCATAACTGCCAGCCAATCAGAATTGAGAATTCAGACAGACCATGGTATAATAGAAATTGACAGTGTTATAACTCACCACAAATGAATTTGCAACTAATATTGCATTTTAATTTATTTACAGTTTCTAATGCAATTTAAAATACAATATATTGAACACCCTGTCCTATCAGCACATGCTTCAGCATCTCTGTAAAAACATCCCTGTCGATCATTATGAAATTAGCTGTACTCCCGTTCCTATTCCTTCACACACACGCAAAGCTTCCACTTTCCAAACCACGCCCCCATCACTCAGCAGGAGCGACAGACAGACCTTCCAGCTTGATAGAAATTTTAGGATTGGAATTATTTATTCAGCACTTGTTCTAGGGGTGTTCAAACTAGTCAAATGTATTTGATAAAGAAAATAAAGGGAATATATACTAAGGAAGAGAATTAGGGAATGTCTTCATGGCATGTATTGTTCCTTATTAAATGTAAAAAGAATAAATAAATAAAATTGCAGCAGACTCAATGCTATCATTGATATTCTCAAAAGTGTAAACACTGAGCCACCCAGGCCCCATCAAAACATTTAGAGTAGTCCACTCAGATCTGTCAATCTCTTTCCAGCTCAACCAATAGCGAGAGTTTGGGGCGTGGCTACTGTAGCAGGCTGAGCCAGAGAGTGTTTAGCCATGGCTGACGCGTCACATGAGAAAAGAAAGATTTGGTTAGAGAAGTGCATTCAAAGACTTGCCAAAATACATAGAGACAGGCAACGGGGTGAAACAAGGGTAAACACTGGCAGTGCATTTACAAAATGAAGAAATCTGAGGGAATGTTTGGGTTTCAATCGACAAGTAAGCTAAACTCAAGTTTTTTTGCCACATTTTAGCTTTTTACTTTCAGATAAAATTAGCCCCAGATAAAATAAAAGGTAACACTTTAGAATAGGGAAGAATTTTCCCTCAATAAACTCATAATTTGCTGCTTATTAATAGTTAGTAAGGTAGTTGTTAAGTTTAGGTATGGGGTCGGGATCAGGGATCTAGAACATGGTCAGAGAATAAGGCATTAATATGTGCCTATAAGTACTAATAAACAGCCAATATGCTAGTAATATGCATGCTAATAAGCAACTAGTTAATAGTGAGAATTGGACCGTATAATAAAGTGTTACTAATATATCTGCTTGGGGTTAATTTATCACAGTTTTGAAAGTCAGTTAGTATAAATAATGTAGCTATAGTTAAATGAGAGGAATTCACTGTTGTAAATATTTCCTTGTCATTATTACAGTGGATAGCTGTACACGTACATTTGTTGATGCTGTAAAGCAATTCACCCTTTTGAGGAAAATGTTGTGCCCGCTCACTAAACTTAGATAGAAATAATGTTCTCTTAAATAAAGTCTTAAAAAGTTGCTTAACACATTAAAAGAGACTGTGAAAAAAATCTATCTGCGGCACAGGGTGTTAAACGCCAGTCCAGTGCACCTCAGAGGTGATGATGAAATGTTTCTGTTTACATGCTGAGAAACCCAATCTCAGTTTTGCTCTCTTGCTGTAAATATCATTATGAAATGCCATGCAACACCAGGCAGGCTTTCATGGCTTTCTCTTTCCGTCCTTAAAGGGAGTTCTGGAAAGTTTAGAAAGATATCGAGTCTCTGGGATTTAGTGAGTTTGTTTTGTATGATCAGCAAGGCTTCTTAAGGTTCTAAGCTTCTCCTCATAATTATTTTATCAGGGCAGGTATTGGGATACTGGAGGGAGCTGTCTGTAGCTGAACCCTACCTGTAATCCATTTACTCCAGCTAGAAGTTTGAGTGAGGACTGGGAAAGCTATCTATCTATATATATATATATATATATATACTGTATATATATGTGTGTGTGTGTGTGCGTGTGTGTGTCATCAGAAACACTACATTGAGGCAGCAAACAACGTAAAAATAGCCGTCACCATTGCTATCCTGCATTTTCTCAGCGGAGGTGGCTGTCAAACACATGGAGCTAATAAGCATGAGGGTGTACAGTAAGCTAGTGTGGGTGAGGAGGGTTGATGTTTCTGACTCGAGAGGGAGCTTCCAAGCGCACACACCGAAATATAATTGTATATGAATGCCTTCCTTCGTTTGTTAAAGGAATTGTTCAAAAACGGACCTAAAATTTAATAAATAGAAATAGAAACTGATTACATGTAATCTCAATTCTGGTAACTGTTGATTCTGGAAGTCTGGACAAAAATAAATAAAAATCAAACCTGGAAGACTTTTGGCATGTAAAGTCATTGCTGTTTTCATGTTTGTTCATGTAATGCAGGGATTCCCAAACGTTTTTGTCAGCCAAACCCCTTTGAAATATTTACTGGAAATATCTCTGAGGAAGGTAATATTTCAATAATTTAACAAGACATGCACATGTTTACAGTTTGATGTCGCTTACTGGTCATGTTGACATGCAGGTAAACAAATTAAATATTTCTATTTTTAGTGTTCAAGTTTTTAAATAATTTATTTTACATTTCTAACCCTGGACCACAAAACCAGTCATAAGGGTCAATTTCTTGAAATTGAGATTTATGAATCATCTAAAATCTGAATAAATAAGCTTTCCATTGATGTATGGTTTGTTAGGATAGGACAATATTTGGCTGAGATACAACTATTTGAAAATCTGGAATCTGAGGGTGCAAAAAAATCTAAATACTGAGAAAATCATCTTTAAAGTTGTACAAATTAAGTTCTTAGCAATGCATAATACTTAATATCCTAATGATTTTTGGCGATCATTTTGACCCATACAATGTTTTTTTGGCTACTGCTAAAAATATACCCAAGCGACTTAAGACTGGTTTTGTGGTCCAGGGTCACATTTTTATGATTTAATTATTAGCTTTTTATCAACTCACAAACGCACTGCAGTTCTTACATTAACCCCACTTTGGGAAACCCTGATGTAATGTTATGTTTAATGCATTTCATGATGTTGATATCAAAAAATGGAATATATTTTCTTTCGCTTTGCTTTTTTATATCAGTGGTATGTTTAATGGTAAGTTTAAAACAAGTTACATAAAAAGTAATCTAAAAGTAATCTAAAAAAGTCATTATACATTACCTACAAGAAGTAACCTAGATTACGTAACTAACTACAGTTTTCATAATGTAATCTGTAATCAGTAATGGACTACAATTTGTACGTAATCTTTAGTTGTTGAGTTTAAATTCAAGAGATGCAGCGAATGCATTACAAAGGGTGATATTTCAGTAGCACGCACTAACATTTCCTGAAACCAAATAAGTGCCAGAAATGCTTTAGGTCAACTTCCATTTCAATTACAGTAGCTCTTACATCTCTCTTATGTAAATGCTTTTGTCACAAAAATGTTACACAGTATTAAACAATATCCAATTAACAAAATTTCACAGTTCCTTTTAGAATACTTCCTTGATCCATTTTGATCCATGGACAGTTCCAACCTAGAAAATAGACCAGTATTTCCACAACAATTCAACAATTTCCAATGAGGTGCCAAAAATATACGCAGTAGGCTATCAACAGTATTGCTCTTCTTAATGCTAGCGTGGCACAGTTTTGCACAATCTGATGTGATTTTTGTGGACACTGAACCATGGCCAACCCAAGAGCAGAGGTCTAAGGGACACCAAAACAGGGGAATTCAAATAGGACTAGTCATGGCTGATGGCTTTATAACCCCTTTGTAACCTAAATTACTGGTCCTGTTCTTTCCCCTTCCAAGGACAGCTTGCCTCGGTTGACTTCCTCCTACCATGTGTTGGCAATAAATAGTTTTCACTACATATATAACCTTGTCGGGTGAAGGAAGCAGTGCAGGCTGGATTCTGCAGGAGATGTGAGGGCAAGGCCTGGAATGGCCTGACTACTTTTTTATCCTCTTGTCACATCTACATTTGAGGTTGCTTCTCTGTTTCATGGCAGCGCTCGGTGAAATCGAGGGGCCAGAATTTGAAAGGCACTGGAAGCTCAGAGCGGCTGAGATGTAAATGACTGCTATTCACGCTTCTGTCTTACTGTGTCTTTTCTCTGAGGGAGTTTTTTTTTGTTGATTTGTTCTGCATTGGCCAGGGGAAGAAATGACAGCCCCTTGATGACTACTGAGAAAAGTGTGAAGCCTCTAATCTTCTCTGCAAAGAAAAAAAAAGGCTTCCTATTTATTAAACATCAGCAGCAGCAGAATGTGTTTGCTAAGTGTAAAGGCCTGTTCACACCAAGGACGATAACTATAAAGATAACGATAAAGATATAAATCGTTCTCAATATTAAAGAATGGCAGAGTCCACACCACAGCTATAACCATAAAGGCACAAAGAAACAATATCATTGGAATCACTTTCAGAACGATTTGTTTCCAGCTGATGAACGATACAAACATTGACAGCCAATCAGAATCAATCCTGCTATGACGAGCTCGAGAATTTAAAGTGGCAGACGAGCGTGCGCTTGGATTAAACAGACGATATCGTCCGCTGGTGTGGATGCTAATATAGTTATCTTCATAGTTATCGTTCTTGGTGTGAACGGGCCTTAAGACTGGGACTTATTCAGTCTAAAATCTGCTTTCTTCACAGCTGAATAAAACAAAATAAACAATAACTATTCCAATGCAATTCCTTTTAACAGACAAGTATGTGAATAATAAGTTGTAGTATCATTTTATATTATTCATTCCTTTTATGCAGTACCGTTGCAGCTCTGTAACAAATGATACACCTACAGTATTTTGCAGTTTATGGAAGTATTTCTATATACTCTAAACATTGTTAATAATAGCGTGATTAATGACCCAATGGCAAAAAAGGTTAATATGATGTCTAATGGGGTGAAACCTAATATAAAGAAGAAGTAGAAAAAATCTAATATTACTATACTTACTGATGTTTGTGTTGTCGACCCATCAAATATGATGTTATTAAGGGCTTTTAATTTAACAGTCAATTTAATAGTTAATTTGGTGTGATTAATTATAACGAAATGGATGCAATTAATCATGCCCCCAACGTAAAGTATATATACAGACACCCAGCCTTCTTTTTTTAAAGCTGAACTGGTTTTAACATGTCGCAGTGTCTTTTAAAATAAAAATTATAGTATGAAAAACAATGCAAATAAACACTGAGGATGAAATATAAGAACACAAGCCCCTACTGTACCATAGACAGAATGACAGAAACTATTGCAAAATAGTTGGACTGTAGATAGCAGGAGAATTAACGATTATGGCTAATCAGAAGAAATAAAGAGATAAAGAAAATTGACTTTTGAACCGCGTTTCGTCTTTGTAATGCTTTAGTTTGACATAAAATATGATCTTCTTCTGGAGGGATTTCTCAGCAAATATTTATATATGGGATTTATCAACCTGTCATGAAATTAATCAATCAATAAATTAATAAATAATAATAACAATTGACAGCCTTCATATTATTATTATTATTATTATTATTATAGTTTCTATCCCCTTCGATTCAACTCATGGAAGAAGACCAGCTGTTCACACACCAGCTGAGATTTACCCTAGATATTTCTGAATTCGCAGCAGGACAGTCGAATGAAGCGTCACACAACCAAAATACACTCAATCAGAGCAGTATGCATGCTCGGAGTGGGGGAAGGCATATAAGCTAGATCTCTGTGCAGCTCTGAGGAGCGTATCCCTCTGTTCTCGTAGATGAAGATGTAGCGGGCCGTCTTCAAGCAGATTGTACACACTATGCTTTGGCTCTATAATGAAATGCCATATGTTTCCCCTGTGCATCTCACAACTGCTACGTCTCTAAACTGGGAAAAAAGACACACAAAGCACATTATAAGGCTGATCAGCTGTCTATATGCATGTTTCAGGCACATGCAATCGCTCAGATTTTTTGGGGTTTTTTTACGCTGCAGACTTTTTGACAATTAAAACCATTAAAATCCTTTTAGTTGTTTGTGGTGCACAGGAAGTGCAAAGACGGAGTTGTTCAATTAACAATACAGCTTTCCCAACACAAAGATGTTTGTGGTGCTGGCATGGCCTGCTGGTGGTCTGATACATGATATATGGTATATATACAAGATACATGAATGTATTTTATAGTGTTTCAAATAAACGAAACAATGAGTTATTTCAACCCCCTTTATGACTGAATGCAGGTTTGTTGGGGTCATGCATTCTAAGGTTAAACATCTTGTCTGTGAGATTTATAAATAAATTATCTAAAAATAGCACATATACTAACTTCTTTGTTCTTTTGTGGTCTGCTGAAAATCCTTAACCTAACTTGTTTGCTTATGAATCTCTAACTATGCTATATTATCACCAAAACTTGTGTTCAGTCTTTTTGTCACCTTCTTTTCTTGCAATTAGCACAGGTTTTGCATTCAATCAATCAGTTCCAAAAAGAAAAAAAACAAATCCTGTGCTAATTGAAAGAAAACAAGTTTATAAAGGATTGAATCCAATATTTGGTAATAATATAGCAGTGTCATACCCTGTGTGAATAAAGTAAATTTTATTCAAGTTTCATTCCAATGTGATAACATTAACTCGAATTTTTGAGAAAAACTAAATTCAAAATGACTCGCAACATGAGGGTTAAAAAAACATTTCAACAATGTCTAAGACTGTACTAGATTTGACAAAGACACCAAAGCTTTGAAAGAAAGAGCAGGAGTATTGAATATCAAAGTATCGTGTTGTGATTTATGACAGTTCACCCTATAGATGACTAAAGTTAAATGAAGGTAAACGACGTCTCATCTCTTTCTTCTACATTCTGTGCCTGTGTGAAGCATCCGCTAATGTCTTTCTGCATGCACGCTCTGTGCAGTCTATTATTATATGCAGTGGGTGTCAGGTATGAGAGAATATGTGCGCTGATGTATTCATGACCATGCGCATCGAGCAGCGGGCGTTCTGCATGTCGCTGTGGACGATTTCTAGGTCCTGCTGTTGCCTGGGACAAGCTGTCGTCCACGGGAACCATTATTATGCTGCCCACCTCTCCCCCAGCCTCATCTATTGATGAAAATGAGATATAACAGAACCCTCTTCATGTCTATGGATCGATACTGATATATTTTGATGAAAAAAAAGGATAGCAGAATTGAGGAAAATAATGGATATGATATTCGTCTGTGTGTGTTGCTTTTGATGAAAGAACATTTGTTCAGGGCTCATTGCCTCAGTGGCAATGGAACATGTTTGAGGTTGGCGTATGTGTGTGAATGCTTGTGTACACACACACACAAACACACACACACACACACACACACAAACACACACACACACACACACACCACCCTTAGACAAGGACACCCCTGAGGAGGCAATATCCCATCTCTATAGCAGTGACCTGCACCGGTGGGGTCCGCATGAGATGCTGATGATGATGATGCATTGATGACTCTGATGGCTGAGTGAGAAAAAAATAAATAAAAAACAATTTTAAATAAGTTTAATTTTGTTAACATTGTTAGTTCATGATATGCATTAACTAATGTACTGTAAATACTAAGAAAAGAAAAAAAATTTTTTTTTTTCACATTTCAATTTGTATAAAATAACTAAAATTATTGAAGTGAAGTTTGTCAGCATGCACAGAGTACTGCGCTGTTTTATTACCAGTGCCAAGCATTGTTCTTGTGTACAGACAGATCTAATAGCATGTCATCACTGTCTCATTGCCAGAACAAAAACAACTTTTTCGGTAACACTTTAGAATTGGGAACACATATTCACTATTAATTAAGAGTTTTCCCTCAATAACTCCTAATAACTCCTAATTTGCTGCTTATTAATAGTTAGTAAGGTAGTTGTTAGTTTAGGTATGGGGTAGCATTAAGGGATCTAAAATATGCTCATGCAGAATAAGGCATTAATATGTGCTTTATAAGTACTAATAAACAGCCAATATGCTAGTAATATGCATGCTAATAAGCAACTAGTTAATAGTGAGAATTGGACCTTAAAATAAAGTGTTACCAATCTTTCTTATAATTATATTGTTATAATATCATTCGTTTTAGCTTGACTGTCCCTGCTCACAGTGTTGGGTAGTAACTGATTACATCAGTTTCCAAAAAAATAAGTACTTGTAATTAGATTCAATTACATTTTAAAATACTTATAATCAGACTTCAGTTACTTTTTTTTATTGTTTATATATTATTCACACAAGTCTTTGTCTTTGGAAGGCTTTTGTCTTTCAAACACATTAAAATGCACAAATTCACGTTATTTCTTATTTACATGTAAAGCAGGGATTCCCAAACATTATCAAAACACAGTGTTTAAAATGACCCTTGGCTAAAAACGCCCACAAACAAAAAGCTTGAGGCTGTTATTACCAATATTTAAATAACAGCCTCAAAACAACAATGCGCAGTTTTTCTCTTGTTTGCTAAAGTGCAGAAAGCAGCAGACTGCTGTTTTATTCTCTAAGTAACAAAGAAACCGGCAAGAGACGCTGGCATACAGTATTTAATGCCTTTAGTTCTGTATGTGATGCTTCAAAGGTTTTGTGTATGTGTGCAACAAAACATCCAGCTCTCTCTAAATATTTTATTAACATGTAAGTTCTCTCTTTCAACCACACCATTTTGCTGTTAGAAAAAGAAAAAGAAAAGTTTTGTTTTTATGTATTCCTTAATGTAGTCCTTATGTAGCCTTCCACTGTACAGATTTGAGTATTTCAAGTAGGATTGAATGCTATATCATATGACAAAATGGTAACACTTTGTAGTTTTAAATTATTTGTAGTTAATTCTTATTTCATAAATTGAACTCTCTACATTGTTAATACATTAATAGGCACATGTGCGTACATGTGAGTTCTTCATTGTCATTGTAATTTTCAAATTATCATTGTTAAAGAAATATATGAAAATAGTAAAGTTAATCGATACACTTTTATGCTTAATTAAAGTGTTTGTAAGCATTTTAGAAACACTTATTGTTAATGCAATTAATGTCTAATAAAGTGTTGTTGCCTTTAATTTAGTATTTCCGTGACCTAATATAAAGTGAGAAGGATTTAATTCTAATAAACCATTAACAACTGCTTTACGACAAGATGTTAACAAAGGCTAATAAAGCATTATCTAACTCTTTACATATTAGATAATTAAACAATAACAATTGGTTAACTACTATGACAGTTAATGAAGAACTCTTTGTAAATAACATTCATTTTTAACAATGCAGGGAGTACAGTTTATTAAAAAAATGAATTAACTAGTTGAATTAATTGGCGAGAGCCAATGAGCATTCGATTTTACTGCCGTAAAACCTGTTGTAAAGTTTCTTGAAACACCAATTTTGAATTAGTAACGAGTGCGTCATCACAGGTGTTGCCGCTTACGGTCGCTGCTCAGGATGAAGATCGCTGAATAAAGGCTTGAGTTTGGGTCTGTTCCTCGCAGTCATATGGATTACAGCGCACAAATAACATTTTGTAATTATGTTGCGTTTTTGGTATTTTATGGTTCTACTGTCAGTCACAGCATGTCGGAGAAAACACCTAGTGTGTCCCACAGCAAACAAACTAAATATTGCATGATAAGTAATGGTTAAAGGGGTCATATGATGCGATTTCAAGTTTTCCTTTCTCTTTGGAGTGTTACAATTGCAGAAATGTTACTCATTTTAATGGTTTAAAGTGTAGTTTTGTTTAACATTATGTAATCTTCTAAATGGGTTGGCAGCAGAAATCACACAGAACAGAACGAAATGTTATCGTATCATATTAAGAAAATGAGTAAACTTCATTTAATAATGCAGTTGAAAACATAATGCCAACTAAATACAATAAAATAGAAATGTTAATGTCGCGATTTCAACATTCATAAGTATTCATTTGTAAGTCTGTAAAGGTGTTAATACGTAAATAATTTACATTTTAGGTGTTGTCAATACGTCAGTATTGTATGTTTTAGTGTCTGTACAAACGTAAGTAAAATTACGTTTGGTAGAACCACATTTTACGTAAAATACATACGAATTTTACTGAGATTACGTTGCACATGCAAATGACGCCTATACACTTTACCAAAGAACTTGTTTGTTAAAAATTCAAATAGTATATAAAATGAGTAAAAAAAAATATAGCATAGATGCTTCGTGGACATAAAGTACACTAAACTCACAGCATCTCCTGAGAATATCTGCGGTGCTCAGAATAGAAGAGAAAGAGTGAAAACTCTTCACATGCACATGCTGTGAGAAGAGAAGCGCTCATGCCTGCAACTGAACATCTGAACATATACAACAAATCAGACAGCCATCAATGGATTTTCCTCTGTCTGTTCTTCAAAATATAATCTAATATGTATGCAAACGCATGCAACTGTGTCTAAGCAATGAGACTCCTTGTCAAGACAAACAGGTCGCCCGCCACTGCGCAATACCCACATGTGGAGGCTGTTCATTTTGTACTCTGTGAACAATGTAGCCTATTTAATGTGTAAATTAAGGGATATTAAAAATAAAGAAATAAATAAAAAAGACATACACGCACACAGTAATGTCATGCTAAGCAGTACTTTAGGTGGTTTGTGTACTTTTAGTGTTTAATAATATTTTTGGTTTTAACAGTATTAAGTGTATATAATTTGCAGGCTGCACACGCAGGTGTGTTCAACTAATAAAGTAAATAAACCTTATTCAATGCTGGCAAAAAAATAATTAAAAGTAAAAAGACCAAATTCCCAGCCAAAAATAAAATAAAATTAAATTAAATTAAATAAAATAAAATTAAATTAAATTAAATACAATTAAATAAAATAAAATAAATAAATAAAAATAATAAAATAAAATAAAATAAATAAATAAAACAATCAATAGAACAAAAAACATTTTTATTTAATTTTATTTAATTTCACTAAAATCTGCATTTTATTGTTAGAAATGACAGTTTAAGCTTGTAAAATATTATATTTTACCATGTATATTTATTTATTTATTTATTTAATTAATTAATTTTTCCTTCAAACACATAACACAGTAGTTTTACTAGTTATGAAATGCCCCAAAGAATAAAAACACTACAGCAGATGGCTGCCTAGGCAGTGTGGCAACACCAGTGTCACTATTCAATAAGGATTTAATGAGTTAAGACAACCAGAATGATGAAAACACCACGTTCTCACTCTCTATGACACTGTAATTTTCACCTCTGTAACTTACACCAGTCAAAGACAATAATTAGGATCTGAAAAACAATCTTTTTTTAGATGAATGTGTGCCATCAGGAGCATGTGAACGGATCAGCGGAGGGCTTTATTTCTCCCTCGCACACTACTACTATTAATCTGCTAAAAATAAACACAGGCAGGGGTACAATTTCCAACATATATCGGCACACCAAAAAACTGCATGGTGGCAGGTCTCCTTTTCTCATCACAGTAACTGTGTGAAGCAGCTTTATATCACATGAGAGGATTGAGCCATACAGATTTATGAGGACTGAAATCATCACAGTTTCCTAAAAGCCATCATATCTGGGTGTTAAATTAACACACTGTGTATAAGGATTTAGGGCAGTTCACCATTAGTCAGGTGGCAATTGGATCAAAACTAATGTTTAATCGTGCCTCCATATGCATTAAGATGCACTGCTTGCAGTAAGCAAAAAGGCTGTTCTGAATTGTTTGTGTCATTACCATTTCATTGCATTCATTACTAAAAATATCAGCGGAGCCTATTAAGCTACAAGCTAGCAAAGCATCATTTACTAAACATCTCTCTCCATTGCATCAGATCATCATTTACAAATCCTGTGGGAAAATCGACCTTAAAGAGATGCCCTGACAGTCACATGAATGCATGTATGTATGCATTATTTTTTTTTTTTTCCTAAAATAACTTTAATCCTGGCAAGGAAAAATTAATTCAGACCATGGATTTTCCAAGGTTGAAAAAATGTCTTTGGTTGTACTTTAAATCCATCGTCATACATATGAAACTGGCTCATTATGACAGCAAGTATTTGATCATTAACATAATAATTTATGCTTACACAGGATATATGCGTTATCTATGAGATCTGGAAGCATCTGGATATATTTGTATCACACTCAACATTTTCTCTTCAAAGTGTAAAATGTGAAGTCAGACTAACACTTGATTTATATAGGGCTAAATAAAATATTCTGCCTATATGAGTAGACCAATTAACCTAGTGAAGACTGTGTCTAATTTTTCTTAATCCTTAACAGATATTGTTTTCTTTTACCAGGCTTTTAAAGATTATATTTGAAGACAAACAAGGGCATTTTTTAATGTCAGACAGCATTAGAGCAGAACAGATTTTGCGCACAAGGATAACTAATAGCTTGCTGAGACTTCCAGTTATGGCGAGGTGCTAAGAGTTCGCAACTTTTCAGCTCTGCTGCTAGTAAGTAATCAATCCTACAATACAAACCAGAATTGTATTTAAAGCCAAGCAACATGAATATGAGACTACAGGGAATTAAAATGTCATGCAAAGACGGCAAAAAAGACAAGAAAAAAAAACACTAAATGAAAACAAATACTCAGAGGTTGAAGAAATTAGCGACGCCATGGCAACTGTGGAAGACGGTCTTGATGAAGGAGATGTAGCAACTTCAGACGAAAATAACAACCAGGATATCATGAAAGCCATGATGTCCTTGAAAAGTGGACTTTATAAGAAAATTGATGGTGTGCAAACAGCAATTACGGAGGTAAGAAAGGAGATACAGGAATGCACAAGGCGCATAGCACATGCGGAACAAAGTATTTCTGATGCTGAAGGCAATGTTAATGGGCTAATATCCAAAGTGAGCACACTGGAAAACACCGTTAAAACTCTTTCAAACAAAGTGGAAGATTTGGAATGCAGAAGCCGACAGAACAATGTGAGACTGACTCAAAACAGAGGGCCGGGACACGGTTACATCTCTGGAGAAGTGGATACCAGAGGCTCTAGGAATGGAATCACGGGAGACCTTGGTAACTGAGCGGGAGCACAGAATCGGCACTCTGACAAATATCGACTCTTGCATGACACGCCCGAGGACACAAGTTCTTGAACTTCAAAGACAAGGAGTGAGTATTAAAGGCAGCCAGAATCAAAGGGAATGCTCTTTACAACAACGAACAGGTCCGTTTTCATCCAGACCTCTCCGCTGGTATACACAAGATGCAGCGCAACTCTGAAAAAAAGCTGCGAGACAAGGGGATTCATAAGCACAGAGTCACGGTTCCTGCTGACACATGGGGAGAGATCCTACACCTTCCAAACTCCGGCTGAAGTAGACAAATTTGTCCAGTCTCTTTGAAGGATCAAGACGAACCTCCAGATGGAAGAGGCTACTACATCAGGAAAATGTAAAGGCAATATTGGTTCATCCATTTTATATTATTTTCACACAAGAGAACATGACAATTGTTCCATTAAATATGACTGTCTCGTTTTATTTTACATTCTCATGGCCAAATAAGTGTTTATTTTCATGGTTATACAAACGATTAAAAACGGACGTAGGGTGGAAGGGGAAAACACGGCCATGATTCACATTCAAATACTGGATAGTTTGAATGACACACACACGGGACGTTCAACCCATCACGCACTTTACAAGGTCAATAGTTGTATTATTTGATTTCTTTGATATGTTTTGTCCACCCTTCAGCTAAAGCCCCAGGTATGTCATTATTTGTTATGTGCCTAAACGTTCCAATACAAATAACCCATTACAAATGCTGCATAGTTCACTACAACAAATTAAAGATTATTGGTTGGTTAGTATTCAGTAAGAGCAGAGAGAGCTAAAGAGGAGGAAATAATTAAAAGCGAGAGACAGGCGGCTCTTCGTAATGCGTGGACCCGTCTCGCTCATAAACTAATAGCTTGCTCTATAAGTCATGGACATCCTGTCGCATTCAAACTACTCTCTGGCCGAATACAATAGATTTGTGTGAGGTACAGAGTAAATTTCAAGTTGGTAATTGCTAAAAATCTTCTTCTGATTCTGATAAATGCATTGGCACCAGAAAACACACACGTCAGAATGAAATGATGCAATTTCAAATTAAGTAAATGAGCCAACCGTGCCATTGAAAACAATTTCCTCGATCATACATACAACAGAATCAATCAATTAACTCCACTAAATAAATATTCATAGATTAAACAAGGATTTGTAAGCATTCATACTTTGTGATGTTGTTCATAGGTAAATGATTTAGGTTTTAGATGCTGTCAATACTCCAGTATTATACGTTTCAGTGTCTGTGCAAAATGTATTAATTGTATGTGTGGCAGAAACACAATTTATGTCAAATTAGTGCTAAGCCCAGACTTTTGTAGATGCATGCCATCCTTTAAATATCCACTATAATATACTTCTTAAACAATGCTGAAATGTTTCCTTTATGAGATATATATATATATATATATAATGAGTCTTGAAATATTGGAACTACAACTCAAAATGTCTCACTTACCTTTAGTCTCTGCCTCATACATATTCAAAGTTACTTCAAAACTATAAAGCTATAAAAGGTTGTTTAGTCATTTCCTCCTTATTGGTGTTTTGAAGTCATCTAAGATGTTTGAATTCATCCATAGAAAACTCTCACGCGATGATTTAACATTTGAAGAAAAAAAAGAGTGGTCCACTAATCAGAAACAAACATTGATGGTGTCAAATAACACATATCTCTTCATCATTCAGGACTAAAGACTGTGCTACACAGAGCTGGGCAGTAACTGATTACATGAAATCTGGATTACATAACAGATTCCAAAAATTAAGTGCTTTTAATTAGAGTCTATTCCTTTTTATAATGTTCATAATCAAATTAAAGTTACTTTTTATGGATTACATGATTACATATTATTCACATAATTGATTATCTCTAATTCTTCTTTTTCTCTTTTAAATTTTGCTTTCTAAAAATCCTACCATTTAGCTTTGATTATATTCACAAATGTCTTGTAAATAAATTAGCAAATACCTCTCAAGCAATTAGTTCATGTGCTTAACAAATAATTGTGCAAGTTATCCAGTGACCTTCAGTAACAGTTGATTCTGGACAAAAATATTTCAAACCTGGAACACTTGGGGTGTGTAAAGTTATTGTTGTTTTCGTGTTCATTAAAGTTTGCTCATATAATTCCCAAATCTTTTTTTCAAACCCGTCTGACATAAAATATTTTCTTGAAATATCTCTGTTGAAGGTTTCAATCTGACAACACATTCACATGTTCACAATTCTTTTATGTCGGTTAATAGTCACATTGACATGCAGGTAAACAAATACAATTTTTAGTTTTCAAGTGTTTATTTTATTTTACATGTTCATGATTTAATGAATTAATAGCTTTGTATCAACTCACAAAACCCACTGCAGTTCTTACATTAAGCCCAGAAAATCCTGGTGTAATGTAATGCATTTTTATGATGTTGATATAAAAAATGAATATATTTTCTTTCTCTTTGCGTTTTATATTTCAATTTAGTATGTTTAATCATAAGTTTAAAACAAGTCAGATAAAAATGTATCTAAAAAGTAGTCGGATTACATCACCTAAATTGAGTAACCTAGATTACGTTACTAAATACAGAGTTCTGGCATGAAACTCTAGATGGCGCAGTTCGATAGGTCTAACTCAATCTGACCTAATGACATCATTATCACATGGCACAGCTGATTGGTTCTCTCCTGTATCGGTAGCCAATGAGCTCGCTGCTCAACATTCAAATATATGACTAGTGCTTGCTGTAGCAGTTGCAGCTTGCTTCAGAAACACTCCAACTTCCCCAGCTCCACCTGTATAGATCTGCTACAAGGTGATTCATGTACGCTATATGGGGGTTATTTCATGTATGTTATATTTGCAACAGCAATATTTCTTACATGCTCACAGCAGCATGTTGTGGATGTATTGGCAGTAGCAAGTCTCGGTACTTGCTCTGCCGCAGCAGCAGAAGCGTAGCAGATCTATTCCACCAAGACCAAATACATTAACATTGTCATGTACATTACCATGCCAATCCCTCCGAGAGTTGTCATGACAAAACTACAGTTTTCATCATGTAATCCGTAATCAGTAACGGACTACAATTTCTCAGTAATCTACCCAGCACTGATGCTACAACACATTGTGCCATTAGCGCATGCAATCCAGCAGACAGGTGGGAGATTAGCATGGCATAACAAGTAGCACGCCACAATATGCTGTCAATCTCGGCAGTTGCCCTCGTGACAAACAAACAAGCCTGAGTCTACGAGCTGCTGATGGCTGCACATTGTACTCATCTTTCACTGTCAGCAAAACGCAGGCAGCACACTGCCAAACGACATGCCATTTCTGGAGCTTATTTCTGCACCCCTCTGCCTGAATGCTGGAAGTGCTTAGAGCTAATTGAATGACAAGCAGCGGCTGAATCATTTGGTAATAAGGCCTCATAAACTCTTGTTAGGGTGTTAGTGTTTTGTCATTAATTGACTGAGACATCTACCTCCAGTTCGTAGCACATGTGCAGCAGACAGCTAAGAAACTGTGATTCAGCACGTGCTTATTATGAATGTCCCAAAGGGATGAAACACGCTGTCCCAGCAAGACCCTCGACTTTGGCTCTTCATAGCACCATCTTGCATTCCAAAAGCAAAATCAAACTTTACTCTGTCCACATGTGGTTGAATGGCTAACGGAGCCATTTAACACGTCCTGAATACAATCTGCGTCTTAGATCTAGGCAGTATGATGGTAGAAATGATGTGACAGAAAATGATAGAGATTCTGCAGCACCTTCTCGCAGGCTATATAAAAAATTCAACACAGAGAAGAAAAGCATATTGTATACTGTTGCAGACAACATACCTCCAGTGTATATAGAGCTTTGCTGATTAGAGTGGAAGCAGTTTAGTTTATCTGTATATGTAAGCTGTTTGTGGTTGCCAAGCAACATTGTAACATTGATATTTGAAATTGTAGCAAAATGTGTAACCAAAATTACATTCACAAAATGCAATTCACAAATCCGTTACTCACAAATACAGAGACGTGTTCACAAATGTTAAAATGATTTTATGTTGACTAGGGCCATCAAAAGATTAAAACTAATTTAATTAATTACGCCATGTGCCAATTAATTAAATCTGATTAATTGCAAATTAATTGCACACCAAATTTGGCTGAGATATTACCCCCAAAAGATCATGTAAAGCCATTATTGTGTTAAATGAGAAAAACATCAAAAGCATTTTTAATGAAATGATTTTCTAAATCAGAAAATAAAACTGCCAGTAGGTGGCGATAAATGAGTAAGTCATTGAGTCATTCATTCATTCGATTCGTTCAAACGGCTGATTCATTCAGAAATTAAGTAAATTCCTGTGTCCCAATGTTCATACTATCCATCCTAAATAGTATGTGAGATTAAAATAAGTGTGTCCTAAAGCATAGTATGTTGAAAAGAGTATGCCAGAAGTCCCCAGATGGTCTACTATTTCAGGTATATTTTTGAAGTGTGGATCCGTGCACACTCTGATGTCTAATATTACCCACAATCCATTGTGCTTTGATGACGGATTCAGTTCATAACTACAAACATGAATAAAAAACGTTAAAAAACGACAAACATGGCGGTTGTGTGCGACCGACGGTTAAGTAGAGAGGTTTAGATAAAGGGGTTTGAGTTACTAATAATCAACATTTAACCTGTTAAAAAAGTTTTATTTAATGTTATCTGTGTTAGGATATTTCATCTACAACAACAATGTGAACTTTTATAAACATCCGTTTGGCCATTAACTTTTAAATGCATTATTATGCAAAAAATATGAGCAGAGTTCTCTGCATAAAGACCCATGGCTCATTGCTCAAGTGAAAATGCAGTAAACTCATTTTTGCCCCAATATCTTGAATTATAGGTGCATATACGCAGGTCGGGGGGTGGGCAAGTCCGTGAAATGCTATAAACATGTTTAATGTGTTATTTTTTATAACTAATTAATTAAATTAACATGTTAAATCGACAGCCCTATAGTTTTACTTTACTTACTTTTTACTTTATTAATGCTTATTTATGAACTGATTTGAAATCATCACATACTTTTGGATTATCTTGAATTTGTGTGTGGATGCTTTGAGACTTCTTCCAGCTTTCCAGCTTAAATAAGTAAAAAAGAAAGAAAGAAGTAAATAAATAAATAAGGACATTCTCTTAGTATTAGCCAATTACATGTGAGTTTTTTAATGCAGTCTTAACAGGACTATTGCTCAGCTCTAACCCAGAATATGCTCACTTCCCTACTATACAGTAAGCAAACTGTAGAAGCAAAATACTTGGATGGACTGCTTCTGCTAAGAGTATGAAATGTGTTTCAAATGGGCACTTTACTGTCCCATGAGGCCAAGAGAGAGGAGTCGTCTTGACAATGCCAAGTATGTGCAGCCTGTATGTACTTGAGAACTGGCACTGTACTTTTTAAGAGCATGAAGATGAAGATAAACAAAACAAATTATGTCCCTTGGAATGGTCATGGCATATTATGTTGTTATGTTGCTGATAAATACAAGCTATACGTTTTCCCATGTTAGATTATGAAATTGGACACAGAAGAGCGAGGATCTCATTTGGAGGTCTTGTGGATTATGATCTAGTTAGAGACGTCAGGATTTTACAACAATCCAGTTTGTCACCTATTGCAGACCTATTTGTCACGCTCAAAGAAAACAGAGTACGTTTAAGATAGCTCAGACCGTAAAAAGGTCATTTGGGACTTCAGAGTTAAACGAAAAATGAATTTTGGGAACATCTTGAACATTCATAGTATCTTATCAAAAGGAGATCAAGTGCCACATTTACTTACAGACACAAATAAATGTATTTATTTATTTATTTAAATATTGAGCCAAACTTGGTTAAATACTAATGTGCATTGATATTAAGGTTATGTGTGCTATAGAAACAATATATTGACAATGCACTAAAATTAACTTGGATAATAATGGTTTAGAATGACTGCCATTAAATATTTAGTGTCTGCATAACGTAAATTCGCCCGATTTTACATCATATCTTGAATTGTTTAAAACCTTGAATGTATGTAGGGAATCCATTTAACCTGGTTATTTTTATATTATTTGTGCAGACAAGGGAGAAACAAAAACTAAAACTGATTACAAAAATACAGCTAATAAAAGGCCCAACATGAATTACTAGAAGTAGAAACAAGAAGTTGAATTACTACAAGGAGTGCAAGAAATCATAATTGTAATCGACCAAGATGTAGAACAGCCTTTGGCCAGTCATCATTTTCAGTGAAGAGAGTACAATTTCAACAAATTTCAGATTGTTTTATGATTTTATGAGTTTGTATTTCTTAGGTTCTTAGTAAAAGCCTAATCAGGGACATGTGCTGCAAAATTAGCTATCAGATATAACCATATAATAGAGAGAGAGAGCATCTGCTGATCAATACTGTGCAATCCTTTATTGTCCCTGTTAAATAAACAATAAATAAATACAGTACAACCATGGCACAAGCATCATAGGTATCTCAGTGTTTAGTTGGATCAAGGCCTTTAGTGCAATTCATCTTCACAATATTCTCATTCATTTGGGAGTGTAAAGAGAAACCCAGAGCCAGGTGTGTTTGAAGACTAAACCACATTAGCCAATCTGTTAGACACTTTAGAGTGTATCTGGATCCACTTTTTCTTTCCCTGCTGGAAAATTAGGTTTAAACTGGAAGCTGTGTTTTAAGACATGATGGCTGATTTCTAGTTGGTCCAAGATTATTAGCTGGTCTAAAAAAAAAAAGTCGGTCACACTTTAGTTTGGGGACCAATTCGCACTATTAACCAACTATTAACTATGAATTTTGCCTCAATAAACTCCTAATTTGCTGCTTATTAATAGTTAGTAAGGTAGTTGTTATGTTTAGGTATGGGGTGGATTAAGGGATCTAAAATATGATCATGCAGAATAAGACAATAAGTACTAATAAACAGCCAATATGCTATTAATATGCATGCTAATAAACAACTAGTTAATAGTATGAATTGGACCCTAAACTAAATTGCTACCAAAAGGTTTATTAGCTGGTTAAACCATTTTGGACAAGCAACTAACCAGCCTCAAGTTGATCATGTCAACTTAGTTGGTCAAGTAGATTTTTTGGTCAACCAGCTAGAAATCCTCTACCATGTTAGAGAACAGTTACCAGCTGGACTTTCCAAAAGTGTGACAGCTACAATGCAATTATTTAACCTGATAAGAAAGAAAGAAAGAAAGAAAGAAAGAAAGCACAATATTTAAACAATTGTGGGCAAATAATAAGCTTGCCTGACAGCCATCAAACCTAAATTACAGTGATGAATCTTGACACATTATAAACAACACAATATGATGCTTATCTTGCATATTGGTTCTTTGGTATATAATGAAAAGGATTCACTTTTCTTTGTGTCACATTTTTGGTGACCAGTCTGTAAAATGAAGTCAAAGTTTTTGAACATGTGACAGCCACTTCAATGTTTCCTGCAAATGATGTGGAGAAAAAAAAAGTCACTCATTTGAAATCTTTAATTAAAAACCCTGGACATGGTTTGGAAGGCGGCTTAATTTCACAGCTGAAAATCCATGAGTGCTTTCAGATGCTGCTGATCAAAGAGCTCTCGAGAACGGGACTGGGGGGATGATGAAGAGAGAGAGGAAGTGATGAGAGCAACAGCAGGGTGTGGTGAACATGCAGAGGAAGACAGGAAAGCAATAGATAGAGAGTGAAGGGGAGATTTCAAGACAAGAAATACTGGTGAAGAAATCAGTGACAGGCCAGTAGTGAGGACAGAAATCTGCAAGACAACTATTACACAGCAGCAAACTACAGTTCACTTTACAGATCTTGAACTCCACTATTTTTGAAAATAGGCTCATTTTCCAACTCCCCTAGAGTTAAACAGTTGAGTTTTACCTTTTTTCGAATCCATTCAGCCGATCTCCGGTAGCACTTTTAGCTGTAGCTTGGCATAGATTATTGAATCTGATTAGACCGTTAGCATCTCGCTCAAAAATGACCAAAGAGTTTCGATATTTTTCCTATTTAAAACTTGACTCTTCTGTAGTTACATTGTTTACTAAAAGTTGCAATGACACAATGATATTACACAGTGCCTGAAAATAGGCTAACTTCTGTCAACATGACCAACGTGACCACCTGCTTGCACAGGGAGCGTGCTGGGGATTATTTTCAGGTGCTGTGTAATATCATTGCGCCTGCTGCACCCATGGTACGGCAGCAAAGTTCCTTGATTATTACGCCGGAATGAGAGTATAGTTCCTAGCCATATCGGCCTAGAAAATCGCAACTTTTCATTTTCCGTCGGTCTTAGTACACGATGTAACTACAGAAGAGTCAAGTTTTAAATAGGAAAAATATCTAAACCCTTTGGTCATTTTTGAGCGAGATGCTAATGGTCTACTCAGATTCAATGATCTATGCTAAGCTAAGCTAAAAGTGCTACCGCCAGACCTGGAGATCTACTGAATGGATTCGAAAGCGGTAAAACTCAACTGTTTAACTCTAGGGGAGTTGGAAAATGAGCCTATTTTCTAAAATAGTGGAGTGTTCCTTTAATAAGATTGTGGTCATGCATTTTAACTTTCACTACATAAACAAGAGTTACATCTATAACCAAAATGAATTTTCAAGACTTACGACCGAATAGAGTGTACCTTTTGTTAGTTAGTGTTGTGTGAATGGAACCCCAGTGGAAAACTATTGCCTATCTGAGACTATTCGACATGTTGCCTTGCCCCTGTGATAGAACAAGTTTTTATAAGACACCAGTGAAAAGCAAAGAGGCAATATTTCAGCAGATCTGTCTGTATTAGAGCCTTCCTTCTGTGCTCCAGCAGAGGATAATATTTAATTCTGGACAACATCCCATACGTCTCCAGTCTGCTGTCTCAGCAAACTGAGGGTCTCGATCCCCCTGGCTTCTGCTCTCTAGCAACGGCTGTCTAAATTCAAACATTTGTCTAAAACACTGAGGGAAAAAAATCATGGGGAGAGGGAAAACAGAAACTTCATGTTGGTGGAACATTTGAAATACAAAAGTTTGCTATATATTTCATATACCTGAATATGTCTTTCAAATAGTGTCATACATCCAGCTGAATGTTGGAATTATTAGTTCACCTGAAAACGCTGTCATTATTTACTCCCTCATATTGTTACACCAAACCTGTATGACATTTATTTCTTCAAGATGTTTAGCAGTTTGTCTGGGTTCTCTGTTCCACACAATGGAGAAGTTAAGGGTGATGGATCCTGTCAATTTATTGCCACTTTCAGCTGGATAATGCACCTGCCACACTGCAAAAAAAAAAAAATGTTCAGGAATGGTTTGACAAAGAGTTCAAGGTATGGCCCACTAGATTTAAATCAGCACAGTCAGCGAAGGATCGAACGCAACCGTTTTGAACGAGCGCACCTTTTTTTAACAACCAAAAAGTTTTGTTGTCTGTTGCGGAAGAACAGACGTTCCTCTCGTTGATAGCAGAGGAGCGGATCCAGCGAGAGCTTGATGGGGCGACGCGGAATGAAAACGTTTTTTTTAGGAGTCGTGGTAGTAGAGGCGGCGCAACTATAACGACATGTGAATAATCCCGCCCACTCTAAAGCGGTACTGAACTGCAGTGGAAACGCAAACCGTGCCGAGCCGAACCGTGCCGTGCCGTACTGAGCCGTGCCGAGCCGAGTCGTACCCCGCAGTGGAAAAGTGCCATAAGGGATGTGCTGGACCAACAAATCTGATCCACGGAGGCCCGACCTCGCAGCTTGCAGGACTTAAAAGATCTTCTGCTAATGTCTTGGTGCCAGAAACAACAGGACTTGTTCAGAGGTCTCGTGAAGTCCATGAGCCAAGTTCAGAGCTGTTTTGGCTGTGCAAGAGGAATCTACACAATATTACGCAGGTGGTTTTAATGCTGGTGGTCAGTGTATATAATGTGCATTGTTGAGTGTAATGCATTGCTAAGTAATAAATTACTGTAACTGAATTACTTTTCCCTTGAAAGAGTAAAGTAAGGGATTACTTCTGATGTAAGTGCATTAAATACTGTACAGAACTATTCTACATAAACAATAGTGGATTTAACATCAAAATTTAACATCTAATGTTAAAATGCATGTTTTTAATGTAACATTCTCCCATTAAATACTTTGGTGAGTTGAAGAATAATGTATGCAATTTGATATTATTTATGTGAAATTAATTAAAAGAGCAGTTTCATGTCTATCCTTGTGTTGCTCAAGGGTCGGGATTGGTATGGGATTTAGAAAGTAATTAGTAATTGGTAATGCAATACTTTTTAGAGAGAGGAATTAGTACAGTAATCTAATTACACTGTTGAAGATGTAATCAGTGGCTAGTAATTACTTACTTACCCAACACTGATAATGTGTATTATTACAAATACCTATAAACATGCCGTCATGTGTTTTTATTTGATGCCTATAAGTGATTAGAAGCATCATTTCTTAAAAAGAACATGCTCTTGGGCAAGCTAACATGCAGGTCAATCTATATCTTTCATTCCATGTATAGACTTTATACATATAGATCTTTTAGTGTGTCAAGAATTGAAAGCACTGTTTTTGAAGAGTGTGCAATGCATGTACGTATGTTTTCTACCCCTAGGGTACCGTAGAGTTTGACATAAAGAGAACCCACAATGGAATCAAACATCTAGAAATAAAGCATATTTGATGGAGACGGAGACCCAAAATAACAAAGTAGACTTAGGATGACATTCGCTATTTACAGCAGCACCAGAAATTAATTGTAGAAACTGCATATAAGGGAGTAAAGTATACGGCAAATACATAATGCATATGTGAAAATACAAATGAGCTACTTTGTTGTTCATGTAAATGAACTGTAATACATTTGATTTTGAACCAATTAATTAGTGGAAACTGTTATTCTACCACCTCAATAACAACACCTGACATCATTAACAACAGTTCTACATTGTTGAAGCAACATAGTTGTAGTAAATCAGCTCAACAGGGAAATATTTACGACTAATCATAACTGGCAAAGATCATGCATGATTCTACGCAGACGCTACATAGTTTAAACAACGTACATGTGACAAAGTTACTACCATTTCAAGAAACAATCATCACTAGCTAACTGCTTTTTAATGTGTAGCTTGGCACGTTACAGTTTCAAAATATCTTTTAGAGGAGACAAAGAATGGAGGTTCACTAATGTATTTGTCTTATACAAAAGACACAAAAGAGTCCTTTTAAGTGAGGGAGCTTCTCCCAGCATGCTAAGACAATGCTTCTCTAACAAATCATTCCACTCTGAGTGGATGGCGACTGAAGATGTGACAGAATTTTTAATCTCTCTGACACTTGTTTCTATCAACCTTGTTTCCAAGCAACCATAAACCTCATGAGCGCGAGAAGTCTGATCTGGTCCCAGTCATAAACTCATGTACCAGCTGACATTTCACTGCCAGAACTGTGAAGTAATGTAATGACAGCTCATATGTTATGAGAAATCAAATGAAACTCGCACACCTTATGTAACTGCTCAAATCTTCAAACAAATCGTGTTTGTTTGTTTGTGCGTGCGTGCGTGCGTGTGTGTGTGTGTGTGTGAAAGAGAGAGTGTGTGTGTGTGTGTGAGAGAGAGAG
>NW_015652138.1:504983-527353 GCF_001515625.1 Sinocyclocheilus rhinocerous
GTGTGTGTGTATACATATATATATATATATATATATATATATATAAAACCATTGTGAACCAATTCGATAGTTACAGTCTTGAAATGTTGCCTAGTGTGAATTTTTGCTGTGAGGCTAAAATAAACATATTCTTTCTAAATGAGTTGAATTTTCTGGTAGCTTTCTCTAATCCATCAAACAATGGCATTGTTAAATAGTGTGTGCACAATAAGGATTAAAAAGCACTTAAGAGCCCTTGTGTGTGATCAATACTTTCATCTGGCCTTGTATACAATGAAAAAAAAAAAAAAACTATTGATCAAGTCCTGAGAGGAAAACTATATGCTGCTGTAATATTGCACTGACACAAGTGAATGAATGAATGAATGAATGAATGAATGAATGAATGGCAGCCAGTGTAAAGGTAAATTTTTTTTATGCCCATAATAATGAAATTTTGTAATTGTGCTATCAACCAACATTTTGGATCAGTTAGTTTACCATCAATTAACCAGTGAACACCCACACTATATACCAATTTGTATGTCGCTAATCTGTGCTAAATACTATGCAAAATTAGAATTACAGCATTATGATGGTAATAATAATGTGACATCAACTAATACCACTGAATCAGGGGGTTAATGATGTTGCTATTCTGCTGTTACAGAAAAAAATATTATTATTAATATTATTATTATTATTATTCAAAGTTTAAGTATAAGTAGTAGTATGGCAATATGGTTTGGTTAAACTCTTTGCAATTAAAGTTACATGTGTGGCCCCATAATATACACTGTACAAGACACACAGCATGTTAATGTGCTGTTGTTCCTTTCCAGAAAGAAAGAAAGAAAGAAAGAAAGGGAAAAAGGAGAGAGAGACACTTGGGGAAGGGTTCACACCGGTTTGTTTCGGGGTCTCAGAGCGGTTTTTCAAAACTGATGAGCATTACAAACAAACACAGACCCCTCTAAGGAGCCATTCACACAGGACATGTTCTTGTCTTAAAAGACAAAAAACGGACAAAGGATAAAGAAATGGAACAAAACACAGGGGTATCAAGACGTTTTAAGGGTTAAGTAACATTTTTAAGTGTTTTGGCACAGTGGCTCATGTTGAGAGACGCTGAAAAAAACAAAAACAGCAAGACTGTGTCAGTCAAGCACAAGTTTGCATGGTGAAAAAAAAATATATAGAAACAAAGTCTGCAGACAGACAAAAAATGTGTCCTGTGTGAACAACCTCTAAGATGAGCCAAAGTGAGACCATTTCAGGAAGAGTTCAGAGTGCATAATATTAACTATTGCACAAACAAGGGTAATCACAGTATTACCAGGGTTGTTTACAATAGGGTGGAAAATGAAGCGGTGCTTTCTTCAGTGCTTCATCCAAATATTTGCATGAAAAAAAAAATGAAATAGTGCACAATGCTCAAATTTTTCTAAAGTGACACAACAGCCACAGCAGTGGATAAGGTTTCTAAGGGAGGGCTCTTGTTTTTATCATATCTGCAAATCCGCCTGAATGGATCACCCTGGTAAAAAAAAAAAGGACTAATTACAAAGTAATCAACAGACACAATCTGACAGCATGACTTAATCACATCAAATTGAAATGAACCTAAAATTGCTTGAAAAGATCTTTAGAGTGAGGGTTTTATAGCATTTTTTTTTTTTTTTTTACAAATGTGACCCCGGAGCACAAAAGCAGTCTTAAGTCGCTGGGGTATATTTGTAGCAATAAATAATTGTATCTCGGCCAAATATTGTCCTATCCTAACAAACCATACATCAACCATACATATCGATGTATAAATCTCAATGTTGAAAAATTGACACTTAAGACTTAAGGTTTTGTGGTCCAGGGTCACAAATGGTTAAAAAGGTGACTATTAATAATAATACATAACAATGCTTATTTGTAACAAATAAAGCATATAAGAAAGGGTAACACTTTAGTTTAGGGACCAATTTTCAATATTAACTAGTTGCTTATTAGCATGCATATTACTAGCATATTGACTTTTTATTAATGCTTATAAAGCACGTAGTAATGCCTTATTCTGCTTGATCATATTTTAGATCCCTTAATCCGACTCCATACCTAAACTTAACAACAACCTACTAACTATTAATAAGCAGCAATTAGGAGTTTATTGAGGGAAAAGTTGTAGTTAATAATTAGTTAATAGTGAGAATTTGAACCCTGGATGGTGAACTATTTCTCTTTGCAATATTAGCGCACTTGTTCATACTTTTCATATGTAGTATAAGTATGCAAGTAATCTTCAGTATGATAATTAAGTGAGCAGAAGTATTCATTTAATATCCTAAGTGTGCCAAGATGACTGTTAGCACTGTTACCACCTGTTCCCTCATTAAATGCTGTTTATGAGTGAGAAAACTTATATGTTTTTTGTTAATTATGTAAACAACTGTAGTAGCAGTGTACTCTATTGAACAAGGTTATTGTTGTATTGGCATCAGAATAATTTTACAACTTCAAAGACCTCTATAAAGAGTTTTTAAGAGAATAACCAATATACAGTTTCATAAACTGGACTGAGTCCACCGTTAATTAATCCAGTGAAGCTAACAATTCACTGGAAATGTATTATCTTTTCCATATCTGAGGCTGTCATTGCCTCTTAAATGAAACAAAACCAGCAGTTGTTTCATTAGCTGTAATAATGAAAGGGGTTCAGTGCTGATTTGTTGGAAAGCTTTATTGCAGTTACAACACATGATCAAAGCTGCTGAAATATAACACTGATATCAAAGCACAAATGCAGCTGTTGAAAAAAAAGACCTTGTACTCATTAGTATACTGGATATAGTCATGTCAAATCAAAATGATTTAATAGACAGCCTGGGAAGATGTTCAGTGAATAATGACTTAAATGTGGGTCTGTTCCTCACACAAAGCGAAATTCCTCACATTTCGCCGCAGTTTCAAAGAGAAATGTCCAGTGAGTGGCGCTAAAACACGGGTTCAATACGTGAACCCTGGCATGTTTTTATTATGTTGATATAGGTACGTATTGCTGTGTTTTTATTACGTGGATATAGGTACGTATTGCGGCGGTTCAGAATTCAAATATCCGGGGACTGTCGCTAAAAATTAATGCTCTATCGTGTTGGAAACATGCCCTACACCAAACCCAACCCTAAACGTATCCCGATAGTGTTAACAAATGCAAAACTGATATTAAAACACATTTGTTGATGCAACCGTGTCATTTGATCTTCCTTATATGCAGATTTGAAGTGTTTTGTCGAACCTCCTCACCTCTCAAGTACGTCTCCGTACTGCGTGAGCTACCGAACAATCCTACCGTCTGTGAAAACCCATAGATATGAAGCTGGATATGTGTGATGCTAACATTCAAAAGCATAATTTTTCAAATCTCCCAGCATATTAAAATTGTTTTGAAGTCATAACGTAATGTTCTTCAAGTAATTGTGCTGAAATGACGCTTTATTAATCGAAACTCTGTAAATTTGTGTGAAAAAGAATAAAAGGTGTTTTACTGCCTCTAGTGTTCATTTCTTTTTGAAACTGCAGTGATATGTATTTATTGGTACGTATTTCGCGTCTCGCGAAAAAGTGCCCCCAGGTACGTTTTTGCCATGAGACCCGGTAGGTTTTAGAGGCACATACTTCCAATGCAGCAAGATTTGGAATATGTTAAATTAACAGCATTCAGGTTTTGAAGTCGATTACTTCAAGATGTTGACACTAGGTAGCTGCACTTTTGGCCAGTATTATGATATCTGTTTCTGCCTTTTCCTGCTTGCATCTGGTGCTTATGAAAATGGATCGTTGCACACCAAACTCACATTGAAATGGAAGATTTTTTTTTTTACCAATTAAAAGACCATCACAAGGATAAGTATAGCATTCAATGCCACAGTAATGTACTACACAAGCATATAGGAGTCTTGTGAGCACAGAGTAGTTAGATACAGAACTGTATAGCTGGTATAAAAGTACTCAAGTTTCTCAGGTTTGTCTTTCTTCTCTGGGAACTGAATTTCCTCGCTCACCGCTGTTCTCGATATTTTGTTCTTCAGCGGTCCACCCCAGCCCTTCTCTCTCTCTGTAACGCCTACTCACCAACACAAACACCAGCACCGCTCGTGTTTTTCATATTAAAAATACATTAGGATACAGATGGGAGCCATTATATGACTATTTGAAAGCTATTGTATAATCCAGGGATGCAAAAACCCCAATACGTCTAGTTCACAATGTACACAATGCCTATTTTGCTCTCCGTGGCTCTTTTAAAGCCTATTATTTCAGAAACAACCATTCAGGTGATTGGAACAGATGTGTTTATCTTTAAAACTGATGTTGAACTTACACCAACCTGACAGCACAGAGCTGTACATCCATCAGTAAATGTCTAAAGGTTTGTATAATTGCAAGACAAATCTGAGAGGCCAAGACTGGTTCCTGAAACCTACAAGCAATGCCAGCAAACCTCTTTGGGTATTTTAAAAAAAGTGTTCACTCCAATAACATAACACACAGTTTCATCAGGTATTACATTTCTAAGTAGATGTTAGATGACACCTGAAATGGATCATAGATGTATCTACCATCAAGAGCATCAAACGCCATAAGTGCTATCATAATGTATGCACTCTGCCATCAGTAGTGTCCGTAACTTTGTTTTGTACGGTACTTGTCTTGTTTTATGCATTCTCTACTGCATTTATGTAATCTTATGTGCCTCTTTGTTTTAGCCGTAGTTGAGCCAACTGACACATTTACAAAAACGCTAAAGTAACACAAATTACCTGTTAAATTTCAAACCCGGAAACTATTCATGAAAGCTTAACACAATTACAAATTCCAAACATGGAAACTGTTATCTTACAATCTCTTTTCAGAATTCAATAGAGGATTGCTCATTCAGTATATATGTATTCACTCTTATTCACAACATCAATAATAGCAAGAGAGGTTAGCACTAGTGAAATTAGTTTCTCTGCTAATAGATTTCGTTTAACGCTATCTAATATACTCAGAACATTTTAGTCAGAGATACAATAAAACTGCTTAAAAGGTTAGACTTATAGCTCTAAATGCAAAAACACACAATTACGGCAGCATAAAGGACGTCCAAAGATGGATTTTGAAAATGATATACCTATGGGTTTGTTGGTGCTCATTAGTGTTCTGCTTTTTTTTTCTACAATAATTAGCAATGTTATGACCCGAGTGGGCAGGCCAGGGCAGCAGCACCCAGCTGAAGCTGTCAGACATAGTAACACTCGCTTAATTTTCATTTCTTGTAGGAAACACTCATGCTTGCAAGGCAGAAAACATAGAGTTAACATTTTACGCAAGTTAAGGATTTAGGCTTTTAGGCTCTATGCAATGTTTTTACAAACAATAACAAGAATCATCATTCATTTTAATTTTACATGATATAATTTAAAGTGCTTACATAGTCTGTTTGGACTAAATTATGTAATGTTTAATACGCAGGTTTAGAAGTTCAGAATAAACTGAGAGGTTGAAGCTTGTTCTATCGGTGCTTGAAAGGAGCAGATCATTTATTTTCAATATGACAGGACAATGCAGGTCTATCATCTGTTTTACAGTAAACAGCTAAAATAAAATAAAATAAAATAAAATAAAATAAAATAAAATAAAATGCATATCGAGTGCCCCCCAGTTTGTATGTTAGAGAGCAAACATGCTCCTTATCTCAAGTGTATTGAAACAGCACAGTCCAGCTGGGTCAACAGCACACACAAAAGCCAGCACATGCTTCAGCTACAGCAGATACGCCACTCATCCTAAAACATCACCCATTTCACGCTCACAAATTTTCATGTTTTTCAATCAGAGCAGCCAGAGGTCACCAAAATGGCATGTCACAGGATTTGTGGCGCATTATATCATCAAACTAGCACATTATTATCAGCATTACTACACAAAAAAGTCTGAGGATTCATGTGTTTCCATACTTTTTTTAATTATTATTATTATTTAGACTTTAAAAGATTCAAGATCCAGCGCTCATGCTAAGCTCTCAGCCTCTTGGTTTCCTGAATGTTTTGATGTTTAAAATCTGCTTGTTCTGGGAACCTTCACGAACTGATTGTGTCCATTCGCTCTCTTTTAACTTCTATCAGTAGTAAACTCCAAATGAAGTTCTTAGCAATGCATATTACTAACCAAAAACTGTATATTTACAGTAGGAAATTTACAAAATACCTTCATGGAACATGATCTTTACTTAATATCCTAATGATTTTTGGCATAAAACAAAAATCAATAATTTTGACACATACAATGTATTGTTGGCTATTGCTGCAAATATACCCCAGCGACTTAAGACTGCTTTTGTGGTCACATATAAAGATCAAATTTGTGATTTTTTCTTCCCTATGAGTCAAGGTCATGGTATAGGAACAAAGACCGCAGTGAAGACAGAAAGAAAAAAAACACGTTTGCTCTTGCAAACATCAGTCTGCACCTAAGATCAAAAAGCATCAGGCTTCACTTGAGCCCAGAAGCTGCAAGACCGTTCATTAGCACTCGGTTTCACTTTCACCCCTTTGTTTGCATTCATCTGTCCTTCGGTGAATCACGCACACCCGAGGCGCAGCGAGGAGCACGACCTTCCCTACAACCGCACCCCGGACTGCCTCCAAGAAAATGGCAGGTTGTTAATGTCATGAAGCTTTTGCAAGTCTATGTTGGCGAGTCATATCGGCCTGCGGTCAAGTCTGACCTTTGCTCCTCCCTCTGGGCAGACCCACTATACCATCTAACACCTACTGTGTGCGATGCAGAGGACTTTTGATGATGGAGACGTGTGACCATGTTTGTACGTGGACAGAATTGAAAGAGTCAGAAGCAATATACTGTATGGCTATAAGTTGAAAGCATAGAGCCTTTTTGCTTCGGCGCAGCTCCAGCGGGGTAATTCCGAGCAAACCATAATATAAGTTCATATATAATTTAATAATGCAATGGAGCCCCCAGTCCTGAGAGCTCTGTGGGAAAAGGGTAACTTTATTTAGAGAAAATGTTTGCTCTGCTAACAAAATCTACAAGATGGAAGGGGTGCATTTCAAAACTCTGCTTCAAACTTCAGAGAGTCGAGTCATTCATGCTCAGTGATTCACGAGCAGTGTTGGGGGTAACGCATTACAAGTAACGCGAGTTACGTAATCAGATTACTTTCTTCAAGTAACTAGTAAAGTAACGCCGTTGCATTCATGTAAAACTACAGAATAGTGTCTGAATTCACTCATTTACACTTGCATGCACCATTCGTTATGTAGTGAATAGTAAATAAGTGAACCGAGCGAGCGCATCTGAGACATTATTTTGCTTGAGGGAAAAGATTAGGATGCTAGTTCCTCAGACTTCATCTAAACATGCTGATGCATGAATGTCTTTTTGGCTTTTTCAACCATTTGATTTTTTTCTCAGGTCAATGTAGCTGTAATATAACATCCGATTAATATGTGGTTGAAAAAGCTCATGCAATTTTTGGAACTGTCTTTCCGTCTGAACTGTCAGATTAGATTTGAAATAGTCTGACTTCTTGTACATGACGTTGCATTCATGTAAAACTACAGAATAGTGTCTGAATTCACTCATTTACACTTGCATGCACCATTTGGTATGTAGTGAATAGTAAATAAGTGAACCGAGCGAGCGCATCTGAGACATTATTTTGCTTGAATGTGTAAAAAGTACAGTAATGCCTCTGATACATGTTGTCTCATACGCGTTACGACTTCAGCACTTCAGTGTACTGTAACATCTCGACAAAACATCAATGCATCTAACATATAATGAATATCGCAATAGAAACAAAACCAGTCTCAAAATACTGCTAAGAGTACAAATAACTCAAAATATAATGCAACCAGGTCCTGCTGTATCAAAATACATTAGATGCTCTCAGTTATTGTCATGAATATCACCTCACTTGACCAGACCTCGAACACAAAACTTCATGTTGTGCTTCAAAACCATCACTAGGGGATGCTCTTGTATCTAAGGGGGGAAAATCCTACCAGATAACCAAAAGGGTGGAAAGAGTATAAAAATCCAAAATGGAGAAATTCACGTTGGTATCCACTTGTTTTGTGATTTTATAAATCCCAGCAAAAACATTCAGTCCATAGGCAGAAGAAAAAAAAAAGATGTTGCCATAGAAACCACACTAGCTCTCTCTGACCATTACGCATGTCCATATGTGAACACTGAGTATAAAAGGTAGTACATGCTCTGAAAAGTTTTGTTATACACCGTCTACAGTATGCTTAAAATTCCACTGATATGAAGTGTGCACCCACAGATGCAGTGACAAACAATAGACTATAACTCTTCAAATGAAGCATAAATTATCTGGCATAGAAAGCTGAGGGGGGGAGAAAGGGATTAAAGGAGCTCACACACTTTGTCTCCAACAGGACAGCATGATAACAGACTTACCATATTCACTTCTGAGACCATGTCTATGCTGGCTATGTCTATATTCATCCCCACTCCCACCGGAGGACCTAAAAACCAAACCAAATCATACCAGTGACGTTACAGCTAATTGATTTTGTTTTGTACACTGAAATGAATGGTCATGTCACGCATTATTAACTCAACGTCAGCCTGATAACATCCAGGATGAGGTGAAAAGTAAAGCAAAGATCATCTAAACACACTGATTTCACTGTGATCATCCAGAATGATAAATTCACAATTTATGGATTCGTCATCATGAGCATCACTGTTCACTGATATTACTATTACTGATTAATTAGTGCCAGTCAGAGAAAGCATCGCAAGGGTAGAATGTGCAGATGTCCAAATCGGTGTAAATTCGTTCGTTAACTTTGCGAGGCATTTCTAATCTAACATCGCGTTCGGCAGATTAAGCGATTAATTCATAACGAGTGAAAGCAAGTGTCCCGATCGCCTCCAAACCTGAGATCATTGGGATATATTAGCGCGTAACTCTCCATAATGGCACGCTTAGGATTTTACTATATGAAAGTTCAGAGGTGATGTTAAAAGGCTGACATGATGGACTTAATTAAAAACGTGCGTTACCTCCGAAATCTGGCCTCAAGCGAATGTCATATCCTTTCAATAGTCTATCAACAGTTTCTTTTACGAGAGACATGTTGCTTGGATCATTGACACTGCAAAGAGGGAAAATGCACCGTTAGATTCAGATGCATGCTTGGAGATCATTTCAGTTGTGTGTGGACTACAGACAGCCATATGAAGTGAGGAGAGCTTTGGTTCGGACTTACCTTTGCGCACACACCACGGCCACTATCGCGGAAAACGTCCAGACGCGCACGAAGCTCTTTTGTCTTATTCTAAAGATCGCCATACTTTTGTATGGTTTCTGGTTTCCGTGAAGACAGAGAAGATCCAACTTAGAGTGCGCTGTGCAGTAATTCCACTGTGGTGCGCATGCGTACATACTCCAGCAGCGCAGCATCCAGGAGCGGTGTGGTGCTGATGCTGCTGGAGGAGCACATCCAGACCAGAGACAGGGAGATATTAAAGGGAAAACTACGAAAACACCAAAGTGAACTGTAAAACAGACGGTATTACAACTGCAGTCTTTGTGCATCATGGAAAAAGCGCCCCTTTCTTGTCAAACGGGTTTTTAATAGCCACTTCATGTGCTGTTTCGCTGCCTTTCTTTCTCCTCAGTCTTGAAATTTGACGTGAGGCACAAAAGTAATGTGTCTTACACAAAGTGGAGCAGCAGGCTTGTCTTAACAGTAAAAATATTTAAAACGGGACTTTATTTGATAGTCGACTTTTATTTGTCCATCATTTGGGGAGGTGTAGATGATAAATGGGATGCTTCATATAGGAATCTAAACCTCTAGATTGCACGACAAAAGGGAATCCGAGGTAAACCCCTGCATTAAGGGGAAGGAGTTGAAAAAATAAACTAATAAAAATAAAGTGCGCTTGATTTGTATAGGCATACGAGCTGTTGAAACGTATGTGCCATAGTAGAAAGACAAAAAAATAATATTACTGCAGTCATGAAGATGAGGTCTGTTTATCAACAACATAAAATGATAACAGAGGGAAGTTTTTTCTCCTCCCTTTTAACATAATCATTTCATTTATTTTGCTATACATTTCATTATTATATATCATGTTATAATTATATCACTGTTTAATAGGAAGGTTAGGACCCCATAAATCTAAAAATGTCCCCATTCAGGTTCATGTCTTTTTGCTTTGAAATATTTACTGAATTTAATAAGTAAACATAAGAATAACTTTAAAACTGTTAGAATGTTTCAAGATGAACACTTACTGGATTGAAGCAACTAGAAAAAGCATGTTAAAATGTTAGTATCAAATAAGACACAGGCTTTGAGGTAGATTAGCCGATTAGCAGATGGAGGAGCCTTGGAGAGAAGGTTCTCAAGTCGTTGAAGAAGGTCCTAGACAATCTGGAAGATGCAGATGGAGAGGCTTTGAAGAGAAAATGTGCTTGCTGGTCGCATAAGCTGGTTGTAGTTGTTGTTGTCGCTGTTTCCGAACTTCCTGGAGCTTCACTGCTTCTGTTTGTTTTAGAGCTTTTCTTTCCCTTCCTGAGCAGAAGGGATTTAAAAACTATCGTGTCCAGCAACATCATTGGCATCATTTACTAACATCCTCTATGTTGGAAAATTTAAAATTAAATGTTATTCCCTGTGAAAGAATTAAGTTACAAATAGGGCAGCACAATCTGTTTAATTGGTGCACACAACTAAACAAATGCTTGTCTATTCAAGTGTGCAATAAATGTATGTATGTCAGAGGTGTAAAGAGTATACCTAAAACCATACTTGAGTAAAATTACAGGTACCTTACAGTGAAAATTACTCCAAAGTTACAAGTCACCAATTTCAAAACAACTTGAGTAAAAGTACTTAAGTATTTTACTAAATATTGGCTCAAAATGCACTAGTCAAAGAGACATGCCAGCGAAAAACAAGAAAGAGTTGATTTGTGAGAACAGCAGTCACGTTTATTTTCTAAAACCAAAGTAAAACTGAACACCTCAAAATTGCAAAAAAAATAAATAAAATTTTCCTTCAAAAAGCTCTCTTCAGTATAACGAATAAATAAAATATATATTTTTTTTTTTGCTTAATTTTTTTATTGAACTTTTACAATAATAACAGAATAAGAATACAGGAGAACAGTGAAAAAAATAATAATTAAAAAGTCAAAGCCGTCTTGCACTGGATGAGCTGGTTTCAGCCTCATTGCTGTTGCTAAGGAACTCGCATTCAACGTAAAGTAGCCTTGTTGACAAGTTTGGGTGAGTAAGGGAAAAACGCACAAGATATTGTACTTTCCGTGTCCTGTCGTTGGCGATATCACTTATTTTGTAGCAGAAATTAACTGCTGCAGAAAAAGCTAGGTGCCATGCAAACACACCCATTACAAATGTAGTGGAGTAAAAAGTACAGATGCTTATTCAAAAATGTAGTGAAGTAGAGAGTAAAAATTGCTAATACCTTTGATACTCAGTAAACCTACAGAGTATCCAAAAAGATACTCAAGTACAGTAACTACTTATATTTACTCAAATACTTTACACCTCTGATGTATGTATGAAGTTGTGAGTATTGGGAAATGATTAACAGAAAAGAAGACATTTTAAACTGGCAGTCAATACAATGAAAAACATGCACAAACAATGGCTACTGTGACGGAGCTTCATTTTTCCTGCCACATTTATTGGTGTTCTGAATGCCCATCTTCAAATACAGCTCACAAAAAAAAAAAAAAAACCTGCCGGCCCCAAGTCTTGCCTGATGTGCCATTATATAAACAACCCATGCTGCACCTACTTTGGGACACCAATGCATTCGACAGAGACTGACGTACAGCTAAAAGCCTATCCCCAGCTGCATAGGTTTTGTGCATGCTGACCTTTTGTCGGCGAGTACATTGGAACACTGTGGGAACCTCTGCGTCATCGTCAGTAAAACTTCAAAATAGCAAGGCCCTGTCTGCTTCGAGAACAATTTTGGTGTCCAGTGATAACATGTAAATAACACTTGTATTGACCAAAGCGCTATCTAAAGTAGACTTCACTTAACCTGTCAAGGTTTTGATGCCAATTCTCAAATGAGTTCACAGTTTCAACTCTTCGTGAGGCAACACTACTTTGGGGTGCATGAAGCCTGGTTTCACATCAGTGCTGCACGAACCTCCGCAACTGATGCAAACTCAAGACAGAGTACAAATGCTCCAAAGTCCATGAAAATACAGTTTTGGACTCAGACTCGAGACCACAACATTTTCTTCAATGGAAAGATCAACAAATACAATCCCTCAATACAGTGACTCCCCAACGTCACATTCCAAATACTGGTAATGTTCACTAAAGCACTGAAGAACTTCCCACCTCTGAAAGCTCAAATAGCAATTTATTTAGACAATAGGAGACTTTTCAGGTACACTCACAGAGACGCTGTCAAACGCTATCTCAAACACACACAATAAAATCTTTGTAAAAAAGCATATCACACACAATAATTGTAAATGTACACTGGAAGATACACATGCATAAACATCAGGAAAGTTGCATTCTCCAAAATGTTTAAATGTAATCAAATGTCTGACTACAAAAAAAAAAAAAAAACCTGCCGGCCCCAAGTCTTGCCTGATGTGCCATTATATAAACAACCCATGCTGCACCTACTTTGGGACACCAATGCATTCGACAGAGACTGACGTACAGCTAAAAGCCTATCCCCAGCTGCATAGGTTTTGTGCATGCTGACCTTTTGTCGGCGAGTACATTGGAACACTGTGGGAACCTCTGCGTCATCGTCAGTAAAACTTCAAAATAGCAAGGCCCTGTCTGCTTCGAGAACAATTTTGGTGTCCAGTGATAACATGTAAATAACACTTGTATTGACCAAAGCGCTATCTAAAGTAGACTTCACTTAACCTGTCAAGGTTTTGATGCCAATTCTCAAATGAGTTCACAGTTTCAACTCTTCGTGAGGCAACACTACTTTGGGGTGCATGAAGCCTGGTTTCACATCAGTGCTGCACGAACCTCCGCAACTGATGCAAACTCAAGACAGAGTACAAATGTTCCAAAGTCCATGAAAATACAGTTTTGGACTCAGACTCGAGACCACAACATTTTCTTCAATGGAAAGATCAACAAATACAATCCCTCAATACAGTGACTCCCCAACGTCACATTCCAAATACTGGTAATGTTCACTAAAGCACTGAAGAACTTCCCACCTCTGAAAGCTCAAATAGCAATTTATTTAGACAATAGGAGACTTTTCAGGTACACTCACAGAGACGCTGTCAAACGCTATCTCAAACACACACAATAAAATCTTTGTAAAAAAGCATATCACACACAATAATTGTAAATGTACACTGGAAGATACACATGCATAAACATCAGGAAAGTTGCATTCTCCAAAATGTTTAAATGTAATCAAATGTCTGGCTTTTTGTCATGTTGTTGTATTTAATAAATCGATAGTTCACACAAAAATGAAAATTTGCTGTTAATTTACTCACCCTCAGGCCAACCAAGATGTAGGTGACTTTTTTCTTCAGCAGAACCGTAGAGAAGATTTTTAGGTAAAACTGTGGTCCTTGGGGATTCATACACTGCATGTCTGTGGCTGCCATTTTTTGGGAGTCAAAAACACTTATACAGGCCAGACCAAATTAATACCTGTGGCGCCTGACGATATATTAAGGTCTTATGAAGCGAAACGATTGGGTTGTGCAAGAAACTGCACATTATTTACAACATTATTACCTTCAATCCACAGCCTGGGCAAACGGTTCTCGCGACTGTTGCATAATGACATATCCACGGGCGCATACTCACACGTAAGCTGATGCTGTTTGTTTACAATGGAGAGTGAGGATGCCTGTGTTTTATTGTTCATCAAAATGGTACTTACCTGTGTTTACCTTCAGCTCAGAACCAGCTCAGTGTGAAGAAGAGCCTGATGGAAGCACTAACCTAGATGTCAGCATGCTTTCATTAGATCCACCATCAGAAAAGAAGGATGTTAGTTTTGTTCCACCTAGATGCTGGAAATTGTAATCAAAAGGTGGAAGTTACTTCTCAATCATATTTGTGGGGTTCATACATGGACTGAGGAACTGGACTGAACTAGACTGGAGAGCAACAAAGATGTCTGCATAGTGAGCTCAGTTCTGACCAGCAGAGAAGAAAGAAATGGCTTGAAAAAGATTTCCGAGCATTCAGTACATCACAACCCCTTTTCTTGAACCTTAGGCAAATGGCTCTCTTTAAGCATACTGGTAAGTTTACACTATAATAAAGCATGTTACTGTACATAGCATGTACACAGTGCTAATCACTATAATCAATATATAATGTTTTGTTCAGGTAAGCTTGATGTTTTCCATTCAGTAGTGCTGAAGTACTGTCCCAAAAACCTCCACTTTCACAACCCCTCAATGCTTGCTTGTGCTCAGCTGGCCGTACTTGAGTACAATGAGAATGTTCAACGACAGCAGGCCGTAAACAGCACTTGTAAGTAGGCAAAAAAAAAAAAACTGTGTGTATAACTCAATATAATACTGTGTGTACAGTATAATACTCTATGTTATCTTTTTATGGTAGGTATGCCTCGCTACTATGTGGTGTTCCCCAAACTCAAAACAGTGGGTAGGTAGAAAGCTGAACACACAACACAACATTTCAGGGGTGATCTGGTTCATAGAGTTCTTCAGAGGCGCAAGGACAGTACTGTTATTTACAAGGATCTGTCCTCTCATTTGGAAACACAGCCAATCCCATAAAACACCTCACAACAGACGAAGCCACCCAAGCAAGAGGCAATCTCAGTCCACTTGTCAAGATTCTCCAAGTAGCTCCTCTGACCCCACTTTCTCTCAAAATATCAAACATGTTTGATATCCTCCAACTGGATGGAATCAGAATCTGAAGCTCTGTGTGATCATCATACACTACGTGATTTTCTGTGGAATCTGTCCACTCAAATCTGCAGACTGGCTCTGACTTTCGGCAACTAGAGTCAACTTCTCCGGACTGTTAATTGGGGCAAAAATCTAGTCATGTACAGTGGCATGCGAAAGTTTGGGAACCCCTTGCAGAATCTGTGAAAATGTGAATAATTTTAACAAAATCATACAAAATGCATGTTAGTTTTGATTTAGTACTGTCCTGAGTCAGCTATTTTACATAAAAGATGTTTACATTTAGTCCACAAGAAAAATAGAATAAATAGAATAAAATTAATGGTTCTTAATACTGTGTGTGTGTGGTTACCTGGATGATCCATGATTTATTTTTTTTGTTTTGTTTTTTGTGATGGTTGTTCATGAGTCCCTTGTTTGTTCTGAACAGTTCAACTGAGCACTGTTCTTCAGAAAAATCCTCCAGGTCCTGCAGATTCGTTTTTCCAGCATCTTTTGCATATTTGAACCCTTTCCAGCAGTGACTGTATTTTGAGATCATCTTTTCACACTGAGGACAATTGAGGGACTCAAATACAACTATTAAAAAGGGTTCAAACATTCACGGATGCGCCAAAAGGAAACACGATGCATTAAGAGCCGGGGGTGAAAACTTTTGAACAGAATGAAGATGTCCAAATTGTTCTTATTTTGTTGAAATATCTTCTCTTTTTTTTTCTTTTCCCGGAAGACAAATTAAGTACAATTTACCTTAATCTTCAAATTCAAAAAGTTTCCACCCCTAGTGTTTATAAAGCATATACATTTTTATTTTTTGTAGAAAATGACCGATCGTTTCACTAGATAACACCCTTATTCCTTGGCTGGGATCGTGTAGAGCCCTTTGAAGCTGCACTGAAACTGCAATTTGGACCTTCAGCCGTTTGGTAACTGTTAAAGTCCATTATATGCACAAAAATCCTGGGATGTTTTCCTCAAAAACCTTAATTTCTTTTCGACTGAAGAAAGAAAGACATGAACATCTTGGATGACATGGGGGTGAGTAAATTATCAGGAAATTGTAATTTGAAAGTGAACTAAACACAGCTTAAGCTGCATTGGGGGAAAAAAATTGGTTGGTTGGTTGGGGTTGGGGGTGGCAAGGTGCCTACCATTCAATCATCAATGGTAATCATGGCTGCTTCCCGCAGTGATCAGAGACAGCTATTCCCACTCAACTCATCAGGGGAGAAAGATATAAAACCCAGTCAATAAGGAAGGATTCAATGGGTGCTTAACTGTCTATCATGTGTGCTCTTCTTCCTAGGCAGTGATTGAGGACAAACTTGCCCTCACACACAGACCCACAAGATGACAAGCCCTGGAACACCCCACGGCCCCTTTCAATGCCCCTTTTCCTTCTCTGTTTTAATTGAAAAAGCCTTCAGGGATTACTATTAATCAAATATCCTAGGAGGGTCAAACACACCTACACATGCCAACCAATGGTACCCTTACTACTGTTAGGTACCAGGATGAAATCCTCAGAGCCGCTGTCAGGCCTTACATTGCAGTGCAGTGGGCTCCTCCTGGGGCCCCACTTTATATTAAGTGGCCTTAACTACTATGTACTTACATCAAAAATTAAGTACAATGTACTTATTGTGTTCATCCTGGTGCATGACAAGTTTCTGAATGACGAAGGCATTGATGCCACTGACTGGCCCTCACGTTCCCCAGACCTGAATCCAATTGAGAACCTCTGGGACGTTACGCATTGAAGCATCCGAAGCCACCGAATAATACCACAGTCTGTCCAGGAGCTCACTGATGCCCTGATCCAGGCCTGGGAGATCATCCCCTAGGACACCATTCAACATCTCATCAGGAGCATGCCTAGACATTGTCGGGAGTGCATACAGGCACGTGGGGGCCATACACACTACTGACTTACATTATGAGCTGCTGTGATGAAATTCAAGATGGTTCAGCCTGTAATTTCATTGTTTTTTTTGGTTTTTTTTACTTTGACATTTGGTGTGGTTTTGAATGCAGCCCTGATGGGTTGATGATTCTGGTTTCCATCCAATGTGATCCACTGTGTGATTTAACTGTTCCCTTATTTATTTATTTATTTATTTATTTATTTATTTATATAATACTGCACCCATTGATCCTTTACAAGGCAAAGCACTGATCCACATCAATGTAGCAGGAGATGAAGATAGACAGAATCTGTAAAATACTAACCTGATGGGTTGATGATTCTGGTTATGATTCTGGTTTCCATCCAATGTGATCCACTGTGTGATTTAACTGTTCCCTTATTTATTTATTTATTTATTTATATAATACTGCACCCATTGATCCTTTACAAGGCAAAGCACTGATCCACATCAATGTAGCAGGAGATGAAGATAGACAGAATCTGTAAAATACTAATAATTTTAACAAAAGAATCATAAAAATAATAATAATATTAATAAATATAAGTTTTCTTATATATAGTCACAAGACAAAATAATCAAAAAATCTTGATTAAATTTAAAAAAATAATAATAATATATATATATATACACTGAACAAAATTATTATGCACACACTTTTGTTTTTGCCCCCATTTTTCATGAGCTATATATATAAATATATATTATAAAAATTACCCAGTTGAAAAGTTTATATGTGTGTGATTTGTAATGCTTTATGTCATTACCTGAATAATGCACAACTGTTTTTTGTTTGTTTGTTTTTTCGTGATAGTTGTTCTCAAGTCCCTTGTTTGTCCTGAGCAGTTAAACTTCCCACTATACTTCAGAAAAATCCTCCAGGTCCTCCACATTCTTTGGTTTTCCAGCATCTTTTGCACATTTGAACCCTTTCCAGCAGTTACTGTATTTTATGATTTATCTTTTCACACTAGAGAAAATTGAAGGACTCATACACGACTATTACAAATGCACAGCTACAGGTACACATGATCATTAAAATTAACGATCATTTTAAATTATTGTAATAAGCTCGGCAAAAAATATTCAGGATATTGTATTAAATCAGTGTTTCTCAACCCTGGTCCTGAGCGCCCCCCAGCACTGCACATTTTGTGTGTCTCCTTAGTCAAACACACCTGATTCAACTCATTAGCTCATTAAAAGAAACTCCAGGACCTGAAATGGGTGTCAGATAAGGGAGACATACAAAATGTGCAGTGCTGGGGGGCGCTCAGGACCAGGGTTGAGAAACACTGTATTAAATGAATGAATGATGCAATGTCCATAATCTTTTTTATGTTCATACAAATATTTTCACGTTTAAAAAATTAGCCAGAAATAAAAGCAGTTGAACGGAAGAGGGCGTTTTTTGGGGGTGGGTTGTTGGTTTTTTGTTTTGTTTTTTTTGTTTTTTGCTGAGTTTATAACATTTAAACATATACAGTACTACTTTTATTGAATAGTATAATAAACTTCACTAGTTAACAGAAATGGCCTATTATAAAGCCACACAATTAAGCAAAGCAATCTAGATGAGTATCTTACCTGATAATGATATTAAAATGGCCAGTCTTCCACAATTTTATTTTATTTATTAATTGTATTACTTTTTTTTTTCAACAAATCATTAACTGCAAGTATAATATATGTGAGTATAATACATGTGTATAATGTAAGTTCTCGAGAACAACTTCAAATCAGTGTTATATTTGCAAAGAAATCTATAGATTCACTCAGAAGCCAGTCATGATTGGTCTGCAGTACACGGTTAGAATTGTAACGTATGTATTGCAAAGTTATTAAATATTTTATAAGTTCAATATGAGTTCTAGGATGATAATCACAAGAGAGTGAACTGGGTTGAAACATGCCTTCCTTCAATATCTAAACATGATCAGGTCTATTCATAGCTACCTTCTTTCGTTTGTTCTGTATTGGAAAACTCCCAAAGCCTGTTATAAGCCTTTTCATCAAAATATATATTTATTTTAATCTGAACATATTGGTGTTGCCTAAATGTTTTAAATCACATTATTCTACATGTGATTTATTATGAATGCAATAGCAAGGAAAATGTGTCTGTGTGTCATCAGCCTCTTGAAAAATGTGCTAGTTTTCAAAGCTTAAAAAAGTGTTTTGACTGTTAAAATATATATGTTTTTCTCTCTCTTTGTCTCAGCCACTGCTGCTGCATCCAGAGGTCCTAAGGAATTTTTATGGCAGTCCTGGTCCCTAAACCTTAGTAATTAGATGAGTGGAAACGCCATGTGAAGCAATGAGCAGTCTGGCCTTGGTACTAGGGGTCTTCTTTCCCTCTAAGGGGTGTCTGTCAGCTGTTCTAGCATCCTTATCTGATGGCATTGGATGTTTGTTTGTGTTAGTCCACCGAGATCCAATCAAAATGTATCAAATCTTTTATGTGGTTGCAGTTAGAAAGGGTCCCTGCTACAAAAATGGGCCCTGGAATGCTCTAGAATATGCATATGTACATTCATAAAGCCTCACCCACGTCAGAGTTTCTCTTTATGGGATCGTCATGCACCTGTTAGGTTGATGTGACTTCTCAGATGCTGTGAGGACGCACACTGATTGTCACTGACTGCATGTATTCTGGCCATATACAAAAGTCAAATAACACAACGGCAGATACAGTTGATCCTGCTACATTTATTTGCAAAGCTCACATAGCTTTAAGTATATAAAAGATAGAAATATTTTTCATTTCCCCAAAAACACATTTAACTAGTTTGAACTGGAACACCAGTGCTTACAAGGTTCTGTGCGAATATTGGCTAAAATCCAAGCAATTACAATGCAAATACTCTATTTTATGTAACCTGCAATTGGATTCATACTATTTAAAACCAAAACAAATCTGCGTTAAAGAATAATGGTCTTTTCAGACATCTATATGAAGTGGCATCTCCCCAAAAAAAGATCACTGGTGTGACGTGTGCACTTGAGAGATGACAATGAGGAACCTGAGATATTTGTAAATGTATAACTCTAAATGTTCATTTCACATGGAAGGTTGTTTGATAGATCAATATTTCATTGTGTGGAATTCTGTATATCTTTAAAGTAAAGTAATCTCTTTCAGGTGGAATTTGGAAGAGTTTGTTGACCTCACCTTGAGCTTTCTGAAATCTGGCCACGTGTTCTCCCTGTGCTTTGATGCTCTCTAATTTTGGATGAGAATTGCATGTGTCCATGCCAATACCACTGAAGTCTTCAACCTTGACAGCTAACTATCAGCCAGCTTCAATGCCATATTCCCTGCCTCCCAGCCAGAAGAGAGGCCACCTGGTGCCTTTTTCAAGGCCATGTTGACTTTACTTATGTTTGACCAAAATCAATACCCATCCAGACAGTTATAACATGAAAACAACATGTGTGTTTTTTTTTTTTTTATTCTATATACTAATTCCAAATGTTCCCCACATACACAATTGCACAAAAATATGGCTCTCCAAAAACTAAATAATTTAATTGTATGCACTTTTATGCACTTTACTTTCTAATACGATATCCAAGTACTAGTTTAAATTGAAGTTGTTCAAATAAAGGAATATTTCCATCCTAGAGCTGATTATTCAACAATAACGTCTCTAGGTTACGTATGTAACCATGGTTCCCCGAGGGAACGAGACGCTGCGTCGAGATCGCTTTGGGAACGCCCTTGCGTGACCGCGTTCTGAAGCACGTGTCAAATCCGTCCAATGGAGCAGCGAGACGTCACGAGCAGGGTGACGTAAGCACCAGAAAGCATAAAAGCGCATCCGGCCGGGCGCAAACCAGCTTCGATGAAGTAGCGCCTGCAGGGATGCAGGGAGTATGGCAAAGAGACGCAGCGTCTCGTTCCCTCGGGGAACCATGGTTACATACGTAACCTAGAGACGTTTGTTCTTGAATCAGACACCGCTTCTGCGTCTCGGACTGTTTCTAGGCTGGCCAAACGATATTTTATTTTGGCGAATGCACGAAACACACCCCATAATCACGAATCACACCTCATACACGAGGGACTGTGGTGGCGAGTCCACAGTCTCCTCTGTCTCGACACTCATCACATCCACCTCCTCGGAGGAAGACAGATGAAGCGTCTGGCTCTCTCTCTCTGGCAGCGCGGACTTCCGAACCGTGAGAGAGAGCCGCGGATCTAGCGGGTGAGGACCGGATAATCTTAAATGAGTCATGTCCTCCGGATTTGAGTGCAATGATCGAAAAGCATTATATTGTGTTCAGAAACATGAGATTACTCATAATAAACATGATTGAACAATAAAAACAATTACATTCAAAATAAAATTAAAACAGTGTATTCCAACTACTCCCGTGCCAGTAACTTCATTTAGCTCATTACTGCAACAGCAGCAGCGCTAACGATCTCCTCGCTCAGATAATGTTGCACATGAAAGATGACACACATGGTATCATGTAAGTATAAATAAACTGTTTAATTTTTTTAACAGTTTATTTGGCCTCAGATTATTGTTGTTTCACATTCACAGCACGTTAAACATCACACTCTTACTTGATCTGGACAAGCTGTGTATCATTCGAAGGATTAAAGACTCCTGGGTTGTATTCCAGAAAGCAAGGTTAACTTACCGTCACACATAGCCTGAACTCTCGGTTGTTTAACCCAACCCTTGCTTATTTGAGGTATACTGGTCCCAAAAAGTCCGGGAGTAAGTTCCGTCAACTCAGAGTATGTTCACGGTTAACACACAAGACAATCTCAACAGAGCGACGAATCGAAGAGTCACCATGGAAACCCACGCTAAGAAAAAGCACGCCATACTGCTTTCTTCTTTTATTCAGTGGCCATTGACATACCTAGTGCATATCGCCACCTAATTGGTGGTTGTGCAATCATTTTTCAAACTTTTCGATTCATCTTTAATCACATGAGAATAAGAATTATATTGTTTGTTTGATGCGGATGCTGAGTTTATCCGCTTACTTACTCTTAAACATACCAGGGTATGTCACATAACCTGCTTTCTGGAATACCGCCCGCTTCAATATTTGACCACTGTTTTGATCAAACTCAGTCATTTCTTATTTTAACTCAGGAGTGCAAAATAATAAATCGGCATATATATATATATATACAGAGGCGGACAAAGTACTCAACTCCATTACTTGAGTGAAAGTACAGATACTGCTGGTCAAACATTACTCCATTACAAGTAAAAGTTGTAAAGACAGATTTTTACTTAAGTAAAAGTACAGAAGTACTTGCTTTTAAAAGTACTTAAGTACCAAAAGTAAATTTCCCTTTTTATGTCAATGCACTGTTTTATTGTTGTACGTAATACTTGCAATACTTCTGAAGCAACTTACAATACATTACACCTACTGAATACACTGACTAGCTTGCAGTCTCTTTGGAATTAAGAGCTTTTAGAATGTTAAAAACCTATGGGGAAAAAAAACAAAACA
>NW_015652138.1:527697-584248 GCF_001515625.1 Sinocyclocheilus rhinocerous
TGCAACTGGTCAGTGTTCAAAAAATGCTGGGAAATCATTTCATGTAGCCCTACAGGAGTGATTACTGATAAACTGTCTGAAAAAAATACAGTTTTTAGAGAAGAAAGAAATCACCCACTGACTTTCAAAGTTGCTAACGACTTTCTACTTCGAGGATCTTGATAGAAATGTAGTGGAGTGAAAAGTACAATATTTGTCTTTCAAATGTAGTGAAGTTAAAGTCATAAGTTCCCAGAAAAAATAATACTCAAGTAAAGTACAGATACTCAAAAAGTGTACTTAAGTACAATACTCAAGTAAATGTACTTAGTTACTGTCCGCCTCTGTATATATATACACAATGGACATCAGGTCTTGAACGATATCAGTGGGAACCTCATGACGTAGTTGTGTGGCAGGTTGTGAAATTTGTGCAAGCATTTCAAAATAAAGAGCTATAAATTAAACATTTAAAAAAAAAAAAAAAAGTTTATTGAGTGTTAAAATGATTTTGTCATTCAGTTTTTCATTTGTTATAGAGGTTTATGATATTAAGAAGAATGTACCACACACACACACACTGATTCCTTGATGCTACAATGCACACGATCATATATGTATGAAATCAACCAGCAAGTACACACACACACACACACAAAACAGTTTTGAAGGGGTTAATTGTCACTTTTGACAGCCATAATAGATTTAGACTGTGTATGGGCCTTTTTTTTTTTGTCCCTTTATCTTGAATTTGGGGGCATTTTAGATTTTACCATTTAAAACAAAATGTATATATACTGTAATAAAAGTATGAAAGAAATTTAAAGGTGACATATCATGAAAAACTGACTTTTCCAGGTTTTAAGTGCTATAATCAGGTCCCCGGTGCATCTACCTACCAAGGAAACGTGAAAAAGATTAACCCTGTAACTTTGTTTTGGGAAGCCTTTTTCTGCAAGCGTCTGATTACATATTGTAAAAAGGGGCATAATATGTCTCCTTTAAAGAAAAAAAGCTTAGTTATAATTTAAGAAAGCTTAAAGAAAGCTTAGTTGTAATTTTAGCATCCAGTTTAGACACACTGTTTCTGTTTGTGGTTAAGTTGATTTGGAATGGATGAATCAACCTGATACTTTAATGATAAGTGTGTATTAAAGGGGAAACAGACTCTCCCAAACCCATAAATGAACATGGTTAAAATAAATTATGTATTCACAAATCTGTAAACTCAAGTTCGCCATAGTTAATTTGATTTTGTGGATTTCACATACAAGGTCATTCTGCATAACTCAGAATTAATAGTTGGTGTGATGTTCACACAACTGCATGAGTGCAGTGTTCATATCTCCCACTCTCTAAAAGCCAGCTGCTACACAGTTGTTTACAGAGTGCCATACTGACCAAACAGAGAACATTTGCTTGGGTGTATTGTTATTGTGACCAGAAGCACAGTATCCATGTCTGTTGGCACACCTTTACCCCCGTTCACGCTCTAGTGACCCGCTCTGCTTGGTTTTTGCCTCCCAGTTCTCGCTATGCTTCAGTGCTCAACAGGCCTGCCTCTGCTGGTATTTCACATCCCAGCAATCTCATTGTTCAACGGTCACATCAGAAACCTCCTCTGCCATCATTATATTTTCTAAAAGCTCCACGATTATCATGTCTCGGTTTTGGTACAAATAGAACCGACCTTATTTCATGGAGTGGACAACAACTGGAAGGAGTGACCTGGTGGCAACTTCTCCCATCCAGGGTTTGGAATGAAACTGAATTATAAATCCTGCCTTAAATCCCACATCAGCATGTAATTGTCATTCCCTGACAATGCACACTGAAGGGCCCATCAAATTTGAGACGAATCAAATGATGTATAAGGGCTTGATGCATTAAAACCGTATGACTGTGGATTAGGATAATGGCCCAGTGTTGTTACAGTGATGCCAAGAAGATTCAAACAGCATCATCTGTATAAGCTCCTGTGGAAAGAGCCATCCTAGTGCAGAAGTGATCCCATCAATTCTGAGTGAGTGAAAAAGGCTGTATCCGCATAGAGAGAGCCATTTTATCACCATTGCTGGCCATGAAATTTTATAGCATTAGTGATTTTGTATCAAATAATCACGAAACAAAAATAAACAAACATGGTTCATAAAAAAAACACCCATATTTCATCCAAAACTATTGTGCATTTTTGACAGTGTATAAACTTTAATCTCAGCATACATAACATTTTGCCTCATACACAGTTCTTTATGAAAATCTTTTGACTGGTAAGTGACCTGAATGAATTCACTGTTCGAGAATGCAATATTGTCTTCTGCAACAATATCACAAAGAGAACAAAAACTAATAACGACAATATCTTTCTTCTTAATATTATACACTCTCACCCTAACTGTAAGCAAGACAGCCACGAAATATGAACAAGTGAAAACTGTCAGAAGAACTGCTGAAATCTAACCTAGAAGCTATTTTTAATGTTTTGATAAAAACTCTAAAACAGATTAGTATTTAAATAGATGCTGGCTATATGTTTCAAAATGCGTTTGGTAACACTTTAAAACAAAGCTTATTAATAAGAAATTGGAAAATATTATGCAATGCCTAAAAAGATCAGTAGTTGCGCATTTAATTATGAATATAAAGATGCATTCATTAAAGTTTCAAGTATTTGAATGCACATTAACAAAGTTTGTGAGAGTTTAAACGCATAAAATAGCACCATAATGTAAACTGAAAATGCAGAACATTTGCGCTTTTCCCAAAATCTTTGGATAATTCCCTGACAAAACTATCGTTCTCCTCTAATCTCTCATGATGCTTTATTCGATCATTGTCAAAGTCCTTCGGTTCCATCTACTCCGCCTCTTAGAGAGCACTTTAGTTTTCCTTCGGAGTGAGTCAGAAGAAGCGCAACCCCACTGAGGAACTCCAGCAAGACTTCAGGCATAAAAGCTTCGAGATTTACGCACACAAGCCTCGCGACCGCACCAGCTCCTTTCGCACACAGAAATTATGGGACGTGCAACTAACACTAGTTGACAAGGGGACACTTGGATAGAGAGCGCGCGCAAAGCATGGCTTGGATACGCACATGTTTTTTCCTCTCTTGGTAAGTAGCAAAGTGCTTTTATCGGACTTTGCATGCGTGTTTATTTTTCTGCTTTGCTTGTTCATGTGTGAAAATGGAAATAAAGTTTTGAGTCTGTTTACAGTGTTGGTCAGGTGTTTGCAAATCCGCCAACCGAGACGAGGATATATTTGGATAACATTACGCGCATTTTGGACAGATTATTAGATGGATATGACAACAGACTGCGACCTGGATTTGGAGGTAGGCACGTGCTGGAATCACTTTACATATTAAAGTCTTACTTTAGGGAGTTGAATCCAATTTTCACAAAACAAAAAAAATGTCACTGTAAATGATTCTGGTCTTTGCGTGTGAGACTTCATCAAGTTCTTAATCAGAAACTGCCTTATCGCTTTGCAAGATTATTTTGTTTAATGTGTTTTGTGTAATGAATAAACTAAGATTGTTTTTCTTTATTTCAAACTAATTCAATTTTATTATGTATGTATTTAAAAAATAAACTGTAGGGCCTGTCACAGAGGTTAAAACGGACATCTTTGTCACCAGCTTTGGTCCAGTTTCTGATGTGGAAATGGTATGTGAGTAAAACAGTTATATGTATGATACAAGTAAACATGCATACAAACATAAACCCACCGTAATTGCATGTTTTCTATGCCCACTGCCTCTAGTCACGTTAGCCCTGGCTTCATTATTCTGACATTTGAGCAGGATGTCATTACAGCAGTTTAGGGATTTTAATCTGGTTGACAATCCCTGACAGTGAGGGTCCCGGCTCAGCTTTCTTTCCTCTGTTACACACTACACTATTTTTCTACAGTGTGCAAAGCCACCTCGCTTGCCATGTGATCCACTGTGACAATCCGAAAGACAGTATAGATAAGTCTCCGCCAAGATAAAGCATAAAAAATACCACTCCAGAGTGAACTTTGCTGATGTGTTTGTTTGTTTTTTTTGTTTTTTTTGCATGCCCTGCACACATAATTTTGATTTGTGTTTATTTAAAACTGCAGTCATGTGTATATCTTCTAAAACCCTTAAAACAATCTCTTAGGAATACACAATGGATGTGTTTTTTCGGCAAACGTGGATGGACGACCGACTGAAATTTGAGGGCCCCATTGAGATCCTGCGTCTCAACAACCTAATGGTCAGCAAGATCTGGACACCGGACACTTTCTTCCGAAATGGCAAACGTTCTATTTCGCACAACATGACCACTCCCAACAAGCTGTTCCGCATCATGCAGAACGGAACTATTCTGTACACCATGAGGTAACCTGCGTGCCAAAACATTTGCTCTCCAAGTCAAAGATGCACTGCACACTTGCTATTCTATGCTATTATATGCCATGTACTGGTTAACTGTAACTATAATAAAATGTATACTTAAAATTGTAAATGCTGATAATAAAAGTTGTAGGGGGAAGTGTATAAAATCAGTGCAAAACAACATTAAAGACATGGTTCAGCCAAAAATTTAAATCCTGTCATCATTTACTCACTCTCATGTTGTTCCAACCCTATATGATTTTTTTCTTCTGTTGAACACAAAAGAAGATATTTTGAAGAATGTTGCAGTTGCTGGTAGCCATTGACTTCTATAGCATTTTCATTCCATACTATGGAAGTCAATGGCTACCGGTAACTATTTTGTTACCAACATTCTTCAAAATATCTTTAATCGTGTTCAACAGACTTTATTTTAAGGTCCAATTCTCGCTATTAACAAACCATTAACTGCGACTTTTGTGTCAATAAACTCCTAATTTGCTGCTTATTAACAGTTAGTAAGGTAGTTGTTAAGTTTAGGTATTGGGTCGGATTAGGGATATAGAATATGGTCATGCAGAATATGTGCTTTATAAGTACTAATAAACAGCCAATTTGTTAATAATAGGCATGCTAATAAGCAACTAGTTAATAGAGAGAGTTGGTCCCTATACTAAAGTGTTACCAAAAAAATCACATAGGTTTGGAACAAGATTGACAGAATCTTGATTTTTGGGTGAGCTGTCCCTTTAATGCAAATACAAAATGAAGGATTTTCCCATATGGGGGTGCTCACTGTGTATAGAGTTTAAGAAATAATTTGATCATTTGTTATTTCACATAAATTAAAAGTGATGCTTTTATTGTTTTCAGGTTAACCATCAATGCTGAGTGTCCCATGCGGCTGATCAATTTTCCAATGGATGGACATTCATGTCCTTTGAAATTTGGCAGCTGTAAGTATGTTTAAAATGCCACATATTTCCTCTGAATGGATTTACTGGTATGACTGACTTCAGTCTGGATTTGTGCCTAATATAGATGCCTACCCAATGAGTGAGATTGTTTACACATGGAAGAAAGGGCCGTTATTTTCAGTGGAGGTTCCTCAGGAGAGTTCCAGTCTGCTACAGTATGATCTCATTGGACAGACGGTGTCTAGTGAGAGGCTGAAGTCAAGCACAGGTATGAGCTTTGAGACGTATGATTCAATGACAAATGTTTTCTGGTTTACCAATTCTGACAGCATTTCTTAATGCAAACCTCTTAAAACATTGTCATGATGGGTTGAAAATGTGCTGATGTATTTTTCTATTTGTCTTGAATGCATTTCTACAGAATCTATGGTTTGTAGTTTAGGATTGCCTATTCCACTGATCTCTCACAGGTGAATACATAGTCATGACGGTGTACTTCCACCTGCAGAGGAAAATGGGTTTCTTCTTGATCCAGACATACATCCCGTGCATTATGACTGTGATCCTAGCACAGGTCTCCTTCTGGATCGACAAGGAGTCAGTACCGGCCAGAACTGTGTTTGGTAAGCCTCTGTTTTTATTTCCTTTTTAATTGTTCATTAGTTGGGCTCACTGCACAGGCACCAATATGCTAATACTAAAGTGCATGGCATTTTATGCATACAAAATCAGATTTGAAATGAGAACTTGTATTTTAGACCTAGTGAGCTGCAGCATTTTAAGGCACAATAGATCATAGTTTCTTGACGTTAAGGTTGTTCTAAAAGGTAGGCAGCAACATTATGTCTTCTAAGATCATTATGTATTCCATTCTAATGTATTCCTCACACAGAATGCAATCCTAGCATGCATAGCAACAAGCTCAGTGAAAAAAATCAAGGCAGTGGACGAAGTGATAGAAATTACTTATAAGTAATCAGTACCATTTAAACAGACTAAAGTGAGGACTACTGAATTATTTTACTAAGGCTATTTCACCAATTTATTCTATGTTCATAATTAACTCACTAATGCTAAACATTGTGAGTTGCTGCATGATATCGACTGTTACAAATCAGTCACTTTTGAGGCTCAGTTTCAGTTAGGATTCTGTTTTAAAAGGCAGCAGTCTATGTAGGCTGTAAAGTGCAAGGCGGCTCACTAAGTTTTGGAACTGAGCCACAGAAAGCAGGTGGTGTTTGTATTTTAAACACAACAGATTTGAAACAAATGAATCTATATAGGTACAGTACAATTTAAAGTGAGGTGTGAATTGCAAGACCAATACAGAACGTTCTCATCAAAATTGTGCCATCATAAATATACATCAAAGTCTTTCTTCATAAACAGAAAAGAAACCAGACGAATTTGCTAAGCAGTCATTTATAACTTGATGAGATGATGCACATTTTCTGTTGTCTTCTTATGTAGATTGCTTCATTATCTTAATGCACTCTTCTTGGCAGTTGTTGGCGAAGGTCCTAAATCAGTTAAAGTGCCTTGGCCCTTGTTCTGTGGTGGTGTAGGATAAAAGCAAACATACTGAGATCCTCTTCCTTGCCTTCCTCTGTTTGCCCTCCTTTCCAAACAGAAACACGAGAAGAATAATCCGTTTTTCAGAGGATGCAAATATATATTTTTTACTGTTATTTTATTTTACCTTTGACTGAACCAGACTGCTGCGCTTTAAAGTTGCAGGCTCTTAACGTTTACTTTGTCCTCATTGCTGTTTCGGCTGATTAATTTGGTATGCACGAATGAAGCATCTGTCTTTGTGGTCTCCCTCTTGTGTTTGAATGGGGCCATTAGAATGAGCTTATTGGGCAATTAGGAGTGTATCAGTCTATAACCTACAGCTAAAGTTTTTCTCTTTGTGAAAAACACATCAGCATGAAACAATTAAAGCCTGTGCAAGCTGTCATATTCAATTTGCATAAGAGGGTGAAACGGTTTTGGAATCATATTTGAATTTTTTTATGTAATATGTCTTGTTTGGGGCACTATATATCCAAACTCTCATAGAAACTAGTGCAAAGATTGCGATAATAAAGATGTTTTAATAAAGTTGCCTGCAGACTTAAAGGAATAGTTCACCCAAAAATGAACATTCTGTCATCATTACTCACCCTCAAGTCCTTTTTTGAACATCAAAAAAAATCTATTTTAAAGATTGTGGGTAACCAAACACTTGATGGGTAACCAAACACTTTTACACACTGTAAAAAAAATGTGCTGTGGTTGCCGGAATTTTACCGTAAAAAAATACGGTAGCAACGTTTTAGGTTTTACGGTTTTAACTTAAATTTACAGTTAAATACCGTAATGTTAATATACCAACCTACTGAAGTACTGAAATCTGTTTTGTAGCTTTGTATGTGCTGTGGTTGCCGGAATTTTAGCAACGGTAGCAACGTTTTAGGTTTTACGGTTTTAACTTAAATTTACAGTTAAATACCGTAATGTTAATAACATTTCCTGTCATGCTAAGGATCCGTTAAACGTGTTCTCTTGTAAATCGAATCTGTCTAGATGTTAACCTTTGATTTGAAGCTGAAGTTGAATATTCAGTGAGTTTTTTAATTAGATTGTGGAGACGAAAGCTCAAGTTATATTTATCTGTGAAAGACATCAGTTTGATAGGACCATGAGGATGAAAAGAGTAAATGAGCTATGTGGATATTTATTGTAGTAGTTATGAGTGTTACTTATGAGACCGGAGTTGATCTATTCAAGTACATTGCTTTTAGACATAATATGTTCATGTCTCTTCTGTAAGGAATTATACTAGGCTGCATTTCCCAAAAGCATTGTGTGCAGATTGTATAGATGCATGTGGCTTCTACAGTCTACTTAGGCTATAATGATGCTTTTGGGAAACACAGCTTTGTGTATTGGACATCTATCAGATTCTATTGAACACCTGAGAGCTGTTTAAAAAAGATAGCTCAGAATAATACTGTAAGTCTCTTTAACTGTATGAAAACAGTAATAATGATCCGGTTCAGTTAATTTAACCAGTGCAATTCCCGCTTTAAGTAAATAAATCAATCATTTAAAAAAACTCATCATAGCATTGTGGCTTTAAAAATATGCATTAGGTTATGCTGCATAAAAGTACATTTACAAACACAAGCCTTTACATTCCAAGTCTTCAGAAACTTTGATGTCATACACTGATCGGTCTGCACACGCAAACAAAGCCAAAACCTAGATATTTTAGGCAATATAGAAATCCTGGCCAGGACGCGTCCTGGGAAAATGGCACGTATGGTCACCCTATGCTACAAGCAAACCTGATCCTGAAGGTTCATTTATAATGGACTGCTGTTATGTCTCTATTGGGCTTGGTCATCTAGAATCAAGCTTTGTGCTTGCCATATAATATCAGTGTCTCTATTAAGACCTGGGTATGTTTCATTGTTACTGTTTCATAGCAGATACTCCCTCTCTTGAATGTGGTCTCTCCTTGGGTGACAAAACGTATCTAATTTCTATCTGCTCGACCCATTGACACCATGAGCTGCCCTATAGATCACCCACAGCAGTCCAACAAAAACACAGCAAGCCAGTCCTGATGTGGATAGCTTTGCAGATTGTATCAGCAATACCTTTGACCTCAAAGTAAGAGGTTTTGAGAAGATGGGGCATAGTGTGGGGGAAAAAAACAGAAAGACCAGATTTGTTTTACTTATGTGAGATGTATATTTTAAACTGAATCTTAGCAAATGTAAAGTAAAGTGACAGCATGACTAGATATGTTATAGAGTTTGCTCTCAGCAGAAAACAATGAAAGTTGCAACCCAGGCTCATTCAGTAATCTAGACCGCTAAAACGATGCAATGTTGCAGTTATGGATTTAATTTACTTAAAATGTTGTCTGTTCAGATTTTCACCAAACAGAAATTCATCTTTGACACTGGCATCTTGACAACTAGACAACTTATTTGCTTCCTTAATTATTTGTGTTCATATATCATTGTTAAATTACCGTGCCACAAAACAATAGTGTGTGTTTGAATGCCTTCAACCATTGATCTTTATAGACCATGGTCAGGGTCTTCCGATCAATATTAAAATTCCTTAACTTCCGGAGTAGACCTAGACATTGTCTTGCCTTCTTATGTATGTGTTCCACATTTTCCTGTCATTAATAATTGTGGCCAAATATTTCGAATTTGAAACTTGCTCTACATTGGTACCCTTAATAGTAACTTGTTTATATGAACATTCAACCATTCCTGTCCTTCTTTGATCCCCGCAACATAATTCCTTGGGGTTTTTTTTATGTTCAATAGTAGATTAATTATGTACTATTGTCAAACCACTTAACAAGATTTCCAATGTACTCAAAACAAGTTGGACTATTGACATCCATTTGACAGAGAAATAAGAACCAAGTCATCAGTGTATCCAACACAGTATTGTTCCAAACATTAAGAAAAGATGAACTCAATGAAATATAAAAAGGCCATTATTTTCTCATAAAATAAAAATCCCTTGCCTTTGGGTTACTATTTTATAAATATATTTTATTAAATGAAGCAATACTTGTCAAACAGATGTGCTGCTTTAGATGTGAAATAAAATATGACCAAATTATTAAATAATGTTATCTGCCATCTCTTCACTTTGAATCTCAAAGGCTTTCCAGCCCTTACTGAACTAATGCCTATTATTTATCCTGGAGCTTTTCCATGTGAGTTCATGCAGAGCTTTGAGTAAATGACCTATTCAATAGAGCTAACACGCACCAGCGGCCCATTGGTCTCTATGATCCTTTATAAAATAACTGTACACTGCCCCCCACCCTGCATTTTCCCATCAGCCCCTTTATGTTGGTGCTCAGAAACATGGGAGAAATGATCCAACTGCATGTTCTTTTAATAATAACAACAAGAGTAAAGCAAAAATGCAAAACGAGAAACAGAACTGAGTTCACCAGCATGACATCCATACAAGCACAAGACCAGACCAGAAACACGGGAAACACAATTTATACAAACAAGATAATAGAACATGTGCAAACTAAGAATCTGCATAAAACTAGAACACTGACACTTCTCTTGTTGGACTCAAGGTGTTGTCATATCGTAACAACCAGAAAGATATAGCTTTCAAACATTTTTATCTTCTCTGAAAGATATAGCTTTCGTACTGCAGCTTTCATACTCGTTTTAGGATGATTGAAAACCACTAAATGAATGCATACTTTACTGATATCACTGCTATCACGATATCCCTGTCTAAAAATCCTGGTGCCTTTTGGTTTTACAAATTACAAATTTCAACCACATGAATAATTGGCCTTCCTTTGAATTGTAATAACACATAAACATCATATGAGGAAAAAAAAAAAAAAAGGCTGCACTTCAAGTAAATGTCCATAAATGTGTGTTGCCTGAGACAGTGTCATTTGTCTGATGAAATGCATTAAATGTTTTAAATGCTCCCAGACAATTTTCGGTAACACTTTAGTTTAGGGACCAATTCTCACTATTAACTAGTTGCATATTAGCATGCATATTACTAAGATATTGGCTGTTTATTAGTACTTATAAAGCACATATCAATGTCTTATTCTGCATGATCATATTTTAGATCCCTTAATCCACCCCATGCCTAAACTTAACAATTACCTAAATAACTATTAATAAACAGCAAATTAGTAGTTTATTGAGGCAAAAGTCATAGTCAATATTTAATTAATAGTGAGAATTGGTCCCCAAACTAAAGTGTGACTTAATTTTCATATTTTACATTTTCCAATCAAGAGTTTTTCATCGTTCAGAAAGTTTAGTTGCAGTTGTGCAATTTTTACTTTATTTTTTTCGTTAATGTTTAGGATTGGGTTGAACTGAGGCAAGTTGAACCTAATTGACTGAGAACAGAACGGGAATTTTAACTAGACTTACTAAGATCAGTCAAGCTAACTGGATTCTTTTTTCTTTTTTTTCATGTATTCTCGACAGGCATCACCACAGTACTAACCATGACCACGCTGAGCATTAGCGCTCGTCACTCGTTACCCAAGGTCTCCTATGCCACCGCCATGGACTGGTTCATCGCCGTCTGCTTCGCGTTCGTCTTCTCAGCCCTTATCGAGTTCGCTGCTGTCAACTATTTCTCCACCTTGCAGGCCAATAAGGAACTTCGTCGCGCCAACATGGCCTGTGCTGCGGCCAGAAGTGATGGAGAAGTTGTTACGGTAATTCTTTGTGCCTCCATTCATTCCAGCCTCTCTCCCTTTCATGGTTCGCTCTCGTTTTAGTTGATAACAGGCACACTAGACGAAAGGAGACAGCCAGTGGCCTCCCTAGCCATTATACTGCTGCAGATTATATAATCAGTTCAATGTAGCAAAACATCCAAGCGAAAGCATGCCAGGCTCAAAGCGAGGAGATCTATCCTCTGTGTCTCGCATGATTGCTGGAGGGGGTCGACGCAATGCCATCGTACTCTTGCCCGGAGTGAGTAAATTAATGTGTGAAGTCACATTAGAGTTCCACTGCGTGTAAAGTCACAGGCATAACGACAGAGACTGTATCTCAGTTTTGTGCATGGTATAAACTCAGAATTGTAGCAGTGTGGATTGGAAGTGCTTCTTTTGACAAAAGACTTGTGTAAAAACAGTTCTACAGTAACTGGCTCATGACATGATCGACCCATACAAGTGTTACTTTTTCCTTTTCCAGCAGGTTTCCTGAATACTCCCCTGTGAGAACTGGTCCCTAAACTAAAGTGCTACCTAATTTGGATATTTAAATTTCCACGTTTCCAATATCTAAGTTTACAGGGTAAAAAACTGTTGTTTAGGGTAATTACTAAGAGATCACCATTTACCCAGTTGATTAATCACAGACAATTGCTTTGTATTACAAGTTTTCTGAAATGGTAACTTGATATAAATAAATATAGATAAATATGAATAAATAAATATGGAGATTAGGCATTATTAAATTCAATATGCACTAATTTGCATACATTTCCAGAACAGAAATCTAAATATTGGATAGAGCCCTTTTTAAAAACTTGTTTCATTTTGTTGACTTATTAGAGTTAAAGGTTTTTACAGAGATGATTGTGGATTTCTCTTTTTTATCACTCCATAAATCTAAAATAATGTCAATAGCCAGAAAAAAAAAAGTTTGGTGTATGAAAGTGCTATTTCTGGATTAGTGGGTCACTGAGAAAACTGCCTTTAAATATATTTTAATTTTATGTATTGTAATTGAAATCTAGAGACGTACAGTAAATAGATAAAGTGTAATAAAATATGCATTTTGGATGTTTACTTTCCACTAGTCTGAAATAAGACAGCAAATTGAAGCAAAATAGCCAAAATTGACCAGTGCCTAAAAAATAAAAAATAAAAAAGTGGTCTTGCTTTAAAAAAAAATGTCTGTAGTTTGATTTCCTGAAGCTTCTTTAAAGCACAGCTCTTCAACATGTCAGCTTCTCGCTCAACCAATGGCAGCAGTAAGCAAATCTGGAGCTAAAAAGATTAAATAAGCATATATGATGGCTCTTTTGGAGAACAGTGCAATGGTGCACATTAAGGAACTACATGTAAAGAGCCAGAGAAGGGTGTGAATGTCCCATTGCCTTGTGTATTTAGCCTGAGTTAGGTGCTGCCTGTTGCGGTGTCAAAAATAGCTGCGATATTATGGCAGCGTGAGCCAGGTGCTCCCTGGGTGACACAGTAATCTGCAGCTGACACTCACAGCTTGGAAACCTGCTCAATGATGGAACCGAGTCAAAGCTGTTGCTCCATGCCAAAACTTTCCCCAGCCGGGAAAAGGCTAAGGCGCTGCAAACAAAAGCCATGAATAACCTTGTTCACTCAGAGCAAAGACTAATTAAAGTTCATTTTACAGATGTTATTGTTGCCCACCTGCTCTAAATATCATATTTAGTGGTTACGACCTATTAATAATATTACATTATATGTTGCCCACAACATTTCGGTAACACTTTAGGGACCAATTCTCACTAGTTGCTTATTAGCATGCATATTACTAACATTTTGGCTGTTTATTAGTACTTATAAAGCACATATGATTGCCTTATTCTGCATAACCATATTCTACATCATTAATCCACCCCACACCTAAACTTAACAACTACCTTACTAACTATTAATAAGCAGCAACTTAGGAGTTTATTGAGGGAAAAGTCGTAGTTAATAGTGAGAATTGGACCTTAAAATAAAGTGTGGCCAACAGCTCTTTATAGAGACATTGACTGGTTGAAGTTTGGTGAGTTTGCCTCCAGGAGAAAAAAAAATAAAATAAAATATAATTGCAGATACTGGGGCTCCTTGAAACAAATACACACAGAGCCAAAGAATAGCATAGTGCATCAATTTACAGTGTGTATAAAACATTAAAATGCAAGTTTTTTTAGCAAGTTTGCTTTAATGTAGCAGTATAACTCTCACAGCTCTTCAACACTAGTCAAGTCAAGTCAAGTCACCTTTATTTATATAGCACTTTTAACAATACAGATTGTGTCAAAGCAACTGAACAGCATTAATTAGGAAAATAGTGTGTCAATAATGCAAAATGACAATAGTAAACACTAATTTTTCAGTTAAAGGCAGTTCATCACTGAATTCAGTGATGCCATCATCCAGCTCAGTTCAGTTTAATTAGTCTCTTTGCAATCATTTGCAATCAAGTCAACGATATCGCTGGAAATGAAGTGTCCCCAACTAAGCAAGCCAGAGGCGACAGCGGCAAGGAACCCAAACTCCATCGGTGACAGAATGGAGAAAAAACCTTGGGAGAAACCAGGCTCAGTCGGGGGGCCAGTTCTCCTCTGGCCAGACAAAACCAGCAGTTCAATTTCAGGCTGCAGCAAAGTCACATTGTGCAGAGGACTCAACTGGTTCCTGTGGTCTTGTCCCGGTGGCCGTCTGAGACAAGGTCTTTACAGGGGATCTGTATCTGGGGCTCATCTAGTTGTCCTGGTCTACGCTGTCTTTCAGGGCTGTAGAGGTCCTTTCTAGGTGCTGATCCACCATCTGGTCTGAAACACTAGTCAACACTGCTACAACATCACTACACAACCCTCCCTAAAGTGGCTTTCTATTACAACAAATTTACCTTTGCAACAAAATCAAAAGAAACACTAAAAGGGTGGATGTTATTATTTTCATGCTGTATTTGTTTGTTTGTATCACTGGAGCAAAAAGGTATCACTGTAATAACATTTTCTGTGGTCTGTCATTACACCTGTTTCCCTGCTAGTCCGTGTTCCAAACTTAAATGTGAAAAGTGTCCATTGTGTCACCAGTCAAACAGTTTGATAACTGTTCGCTTGTTCTCATCTCACAAATGAATCTGTGTGTGTGTAGAATCCTCTGGACCCTGGAGGTGTGCTGAAGAAAAGGCTGAACTCTCTCTCTCAAAGAGATGCTCCTGACAGGTTCTCCAGAGCACCACAGCCTGATCTCCATCAGCAAGGCTCCACTGTCCCTGCCAACAACATGCTGGCAACTAGTATTATTGACAAATACTCACGCATCCTTTTTCCTCTGTCCTTTGGGGCCTTCAACCTGGTCTACTGGATTGTCTATCTCACCAAAGACACCATGGAGTCCAGGTAGGAGCTCTGTTGGTTCGGTAGAACTTGCCTTTTCATTCTTTTTAAGAATATAAAGAACTGTGTAGGTCAAAAAAAAAAAAAAATTTTTCTTTTGACAAGGGTGGTCCAGACTTCAAAACTGGCCTGTGTACAACTTTTAATAAACAAAGCAAAATTGCTACTGCAAAGCAGTGGATGTATATCAGAAACCCAACCTAGGCTCATTGGAAAGACGTGCTTGTGGCGACGTTTCTGCAACATCAATATTACATACCTTATTGCACGTTTCACAGCAGTTTCAAAGAGAAATGTCCGGTGAGTGTCGCTAAAAGGTTAATGCTCTATCGTGTTGAAAAATAACAAACCCCCTCCTCCAAACCCAACCCTAAACCTACCTGATAGTGTTAACGAATGCAAAAGTGATATAAAACACATTAGCTGATGCAACCGTGCTATTTTAACTTCCTTCTACGCAGGTTTGAGCTGTTTTGTCGAACTGTACAGTAGTTTTACAGGATTCGTACCGTATCGCGTGAGCCACCGACAAACCTACTGCGTTAGAAAACCCATTCATATGAAGCTGTATGTGTGATGCTAACGGTCAGAAGTATCAGTTTCCAAATCTCACAGCATGATAAAATCGTTTTGAAGTCATAACATAATATTGTGCAAGGAATTGTGTGAAAATTAGGCTTTCTTAATCAAAACTCTGTAAATCATACTTTGTGTGAAAAGGAATAAAAGTTGTCAGAGTTTCACTGCCTCTAGTGTTCATTTTAACTGGAAACTGCAGCGATTCGTACATATAGGTACGTTTTTTGAGTTTTGCAGAAATTTAGCTAAAGGCACGAATTTCCAATGAGCCTATGTTGCAACGAACACAGGTGCTTCTGCCGTGGTGTTTCTGTGCAGCATTTGTCGAATATTAACTCTGACATAAATACGATTTCAGAGTTTAGGCAAAGGGGAAGATTATCATACAAAAACAACTTAAATTCCAGTCAGTTCTGAAGGTCATGACACACCAAACCAACAGTCGGTCGTTGGCCAAAGTCAGGCCGTCAGTGAGCGTCTGTCAGCCCAGTGCCCAGTGCTTTTTGGCTGATTGAGCGTGTTGAATCAGGGTTGAGACAGATCGCTCTGATTGGCTGTTCAGCTTAGCGAACCAGTGCATGAGAAGAAAAGCAAAAGCAAACGACGTAAAGAGGGCACACACTGAAAGACCTTCATCTTCTCTATGTATTCCAATAGATGATTATTTCATATTCTAGTCTGGAATGAGGAAGATGAAGACCGACTTATCAACATGATGCATATTCAAAATCATAATAAAAAGCTGCTTAGTTTACGGCTTTGATTTCCTTTTTTGAATGACGCATATAAACGACTGCCACCTGCTGGTGTAGACAGGTATTTCTTCTCAGGCAGGCACAGAACGTATGTGCTAGCTGGCCGTTGGCTGTAGTCTTTGTGGTGTGTTTATACGCAACGTTTAGGAGCAGATGCAGGCCATGCTAGGCGACATCACAATCGGCTTTCGTCGCTGCTATAGTTCTTTGATGTCGGTTTGGTGTGTCGCAGGCTTAAACCTTCCTCGGATGTTTTCCTTTGTTTTGATTCCACTGGATTCTCTTCTTCTCCTTCTAATAAAGCCTGCAATTAGATCCACGACTTGTGAGGAAGTCTAATGTATGTATGGGTTGAAACAGCTGAGAACTTAAAAAAAAAACGCCATTAAACACATTTTAGGTAAACTCAATTCAATATGTATAGCACTTTTCACAATGCATTTTTTTTTTTTTATTGATTTTAGTGGTACGATCTGGAAGTAATCTCATAACCGGTCAGACATGTGTATCCTTATGGCAGTAGTATACAGTTATAAGATAATACAGGTTATGTGGCTAGTTAGCATCATGTATTCAGAATAATTGATCATGTAGACATAATGAATATTTTAGGCGATGATAAGAGTTCGGTTCAATTCATTTCACGTTTATTTGTATAGAACTTTCCATATCGTTTCAGAGCAGCTTACAGCTTGTGATCATAATGATTACAATATAAGGATTGTATTTATCTAATCTTATATTGTATTCATTATTCTACATGAAAAATACATTGTAACTTGATTGAGCTAATAGATTAAAATGCTTAAATGTTGCTGTACTGAAATGTTTTTGTCATTGTTTACATAATATTCTAGAGATAAATAGTGTAATATCAAATGGTGTAATTTTGGAATGTCTAAAATGTGAAAGACTTTTGTTCCAAGAAGTTAATTAATATTCAGCTGATCGTTCCCAAACTGAACGTGGGTCAGATTTTCACTGTCCTCATGTCACCTTTCTCTTTCCAAATCCAGAGAGAAAAAGAAATGAAAGAAAAAGGCCTCAAAGCCTCCATGAAAGCGCTGCCACGGGACAAAAGGAAAATATGAGATACCTCGACTCTCTCATACACACACGTTCAGTATGTCGGTGCGCGTCTGACATAGAAATCATAGTGGGCATTGCAGCCTGCCGGTGGCTGTTTAATGAATAGCTCCATTCAGGTGCAGACATTAAGGAGGCACATTGGCTGAGTTGGCGTGTGTGTGTGTGTGTGCACACATATGTGGCAGTTTCACAGAAGCTACCTGGGGGTGATAAGCTCTACACTTTATTGCTCACTGGAGTGCCTGACGCGAGAGGAAGCGTTTTTCTCATAAATCAAAGGCAATAAATGTCAGCGCAGCCCGAAATCCCCCATTTTCCCATCTTCACGCAGGCCTTTGCCATAACTTTGGTGTAATGATCATTCAATTACTGCCCATCTTAGATATGTCAGGAAATGTTGGATGTGAGACGCAGAGACCCAGATTTATCATATCTTCATGGATTCACACTCACATAGCACAGTCTGAGGTACCATAGTAGATGTTTGTTTGTGTGTATGTGTTTCTGTTTGCATTTGTTACCTATGTATTTCCAGGGCATCCGCTTGATTGATTGATTGATTGATTGATTGATTGATTGGTTGGTTGATTGATTGATTGATTGATTGATTGATTGATTGATTGATTGATTGATTGATTGATTGATTGATTGATTGATTGATTGATTGATTGATTGATTGATTGATTGATTGATTGATTGATTGATTGATTGGTTGGTTGATTGGTATACAAAGGGAAAGAAAATATATTCCATTTGTTGTTATTAACAATATGAAGTGCACTAAACATTACATTGTGTCATGGTTTCCCAAACTGGGAAAAAATAAAAAAATGTAAAATGAAGATAAATCATTTTTAAATAACAACAATCAAAATGAAATAAAATAAAATGCCATCAACACTGGAAGCATTTCTGAATGTTTATAAGTGGCAGGCTATTTTAGAAAGGTACATTTAAAAGATGAAAAAGAAGAATTTTTGAGTAATTTATATGAATAATTTATTGCTATTGTGTGAATAATATGTAATCATTTAATCAATTAAAAAGTAACTGTAGTCTCATTCCGAGTACTTTAAAATGCACTGTAATGTAATTAGAAGTACTTAATATTGTACGTAATCCAGATTACATATAATCGGTTACTACCCAGTACTAGTCACACTTCAACAATAAGGTTCACAAATGTGCATAATAAATACTTTATCATAGATAAAACATGTTAGTAAAGAGCCCACAAACATCACTAACACACAAGCATTTGCACATAAAATTAAAACTGTATGAAGCTGTATAAAAAAATGTTATAATGGGCAATTGCTGGATCTTCCATCGGTACAATGATCCAAAACAAACATCAAAATCAACGCAAAAATGGGTCACTGAGCACAAAATGAAGGTTCGGCCATGGCAATTCCAGTCCCCTGACCTGAACCCTATAGAAAATGAGTGGAGTGAGCTGAAGAAGAGAGACACCAACATGGACCTCTGAATTTGAATGATCTGGAAAGGTTTTGTTTCTAATCTCTTGCCAGGTGTTCGCCAACCTCATCAGGCATTATAAGAGAAGACTTAGAGCTGTTATCTTAGCAAATGGAGGTTGCAAAAAGTATATTGAATAAACATGTATTGGATAAAAAGATCAGCTCTGTCCACGCTGGTGTCCCTCAGGGTTCAATTTTGGGTTATTTGACTTTTTTGTAATTACACTTACAGATATAAGTGCAGCTTTTTAATTAATGAACAAGGTGAAGATATCCAGGAACACAGGAGAAAATCCAATCCCAAATAAACAACAGCTTAACATAGATAAATCAAGACAGGATCAGACAAAGGACTAAGGAAAATAAGTGCTATATATACAAAAGGGATAACAAGGGGATAAACAAGAAACAGATGTGCACACTCAAAAACCTGGAAACATAATCAGTATTGAAATGAGAACTGGGAGTATGACTTGTAAACAATGACCACAAATCATAAATTAGTTTGAGGGCTGAATATGTAATAACATTGTCACTTACATCATTGTTTGCCTTTTAAGTCAAAGAAAGTTCACAGATCCTTCTGAATGATCACCAGCACCAATCGAAGCACCATCACCCGGCTGAGCGCCATCATCATTTGGGAATAGGGTATGGGCTTGTTGATTCCACCATTTATTTAAAATACCTCTGCTCTGATTTTTAGATTTTATTTAAAGACTAAAAGACTAAAAAAATTATAGTGTTTAATTGCTCTTTTCATGTTCTCACTGGAAACGCAATAGCACAGGGGTGTCAAACTCATTTTCACTGAAGGCCACTTCAACATTATGGCTGCCATCAAAGGGCCGGTTGTAACTGTAAGACTGTACAAATGTTACTAGCATATTATTAAATAACTATCTCTTTTTTTTATTATTACTTATTTAAGTTACATATATTGCATGCAATTCAATTCATGTTTATTTCTATAGCACTTTTCATGATACACTATTGCGAAGCAGCTTCACAGATAATTAACATTTCTACATTACATTTAGTAGTTTACAGCATTGCACAAGTCAATCTGCGATAACAAACAGGAACACAGGGGGACGTCAAAAGACCACTAAACGAGCTACCTTGACCTGACTGATCCAGCTTTACTAAACCACTACTGCGTAAACTAAAACACCTTCAGCCAGCATCCAGTATAAAACACTCGTGCTTTTAAGTTAGATAGCTTGCTGATTTTTTTTACTGACATCTGTATGTGAGTACTATTATCTCCGCTATCTCTGATGACATCGGCCGTGTTTTCTCTGCATTAGCGCTGTTTTGAACTTACTGTTTGAATGCATTCGCTTACTGGATTCTTAGACTTTCCAGGACTTTACCGGCTGATCTGATCGCAAAAAAAACTGCTTCTTTTCATTTTTATAATGTATTGTTTTCGTTAAAATTTACTGATTTAAATTAGTTGATTTTACGGGACAATGCGGGACTTGTGCGAAACAGATACATTTATTACTGTTATGCTATGTAAATAGGCTACTGATTTACATTCGTTGGCATATATGCGCCAATTTTCTGCCGGTGGATGCCCACACTCCAGGTTGCGTTTATTAAACTCGGGAGAGAAGATTTTTGAGCGCACACATGTAATGTCTGACCGATAGAGAGCGCGTCCGTATTCTGTGAGAGTGAATGAATGGGAATCCACCTGCAAGCAGAGAGATTTGCGTTCGCAAATGTGCTCTCGCATAGGCAATATGCACTCTGGACATTTGTCATTAAAATAACTCCATAGAAACCATCTCAAACGAACTATTAAAACGAGAAGAAAGTCGTGTCTGAAAGCTGATTGGCCTCCAGACATAAGCTTTGATAAACAGGTTTGTCAGGGAGCCTTTTTCATTTCCATATAAATCTAGTGTCTAAGAGCTGAGCAATTCATCACATTTCTCTGCAGATTTCTTAGGGCAGTCTTACTGGATCAATACAGGAACTAAATTATATTTTATCTCCAGGAGAGGAAGCTATCTTCATCCATCTATCTATCTATCTATCTGTCTATCTATCATCTATCATCTATCTCTCTGTCTATCTATCTATCTATCATCTATCATCTATCTCTCTGTCTATCTATCTATCTATCTATCTGTCTATCTGTCTGTCTATCTATCTATCTATCTATCTATCTATCTGTCTGTCTATCTATCTATCCTCCACCTAGGATCCCTCACATTGTCACTCTGCCATGACTGGCAAGAACCAGGCCTGCTGCATGTTTATATCCAAAAACTGTCAACACAAATAAGCAAACCTATGACTGTATTCAGAACATAAATACACTTCTCAGCCATACACTGGATAGGCCTTTTGCTTTGTTGATGAAGTCTAGACAGAGTGATGTAAAATCAATGTTATGTGGAGAATAAAAGCTGACAGTCGGTTATATTTGCTAATAGTTGTCAACACAGTCGTTTTCAAGGCATATCAAACATGAAATGTGGTTGAAAACCATGAACTATTCACCTGTTATGAGAGTTAAAATGTCATGTTTATGCATCTGTGATGGGGTAGCAAAAACAGCCATATTTGTTAACCCATACAGTAGCTTCATACATGTGAATGGTTTTATTTACACTTGGTGCTTGAAGTCCCTGCCTCCTCGCCTTTTTTGCTTATTTTCTTCTCTTTTTTCCTCTCTCTCTCTCTCTCTCTCTCTCTCTCTTTCAGGGAAGTGTAAGCCCTGTTAGAAACCACAGAGAAAGGCGACTGAAAACATGGCCATCTAACAAACTGACAGATGGATAGATGGAAGGATGGATGGATGAGAGACACATTCAGGGTCTGCTGCTGAAGATGTAACTGTGATTGTGCTAAAAGGGGACAATCTTTGCCCCCTTCCTCCCTTCAGCCCGATAGCATGTATTGACCTCTCATCGCTCTGGTATGAAACTCTCCGACTGCAGAATGATTTTCCTCCTTCCTAAAGACAGTCAAGGTGCAATGGCATTTGTGGCACTCTTGTTTTGACACTGTCACATAATTACACACTCAACATTCTCCCTTCATACAAAATAATAATAATAAAAATAAAAAACTCTGCAGACACTCGCAATAATGTGCAGGTAATACTTTTCCAGCAATTGCAAGCCTTATAGCAGCCATGTCACTTTTACCCTGAAAAGAAGCAGCAAGCAACACTAAACTAAATTTAAAGCCATCCTTTGCCATAACAGCTTGAGTCGATTTTTGAAGGAATACAAGTGTGTAGCGAGATGAACCATTCTACATTAAGTATTATTATTATTACTATTCATAAGTTACACTTGGTCTTGTAATTGTCCAAACCATTACAGATCCTCCAGTGTGCTGAGACATGCATGATGGTTATGAGGTACACAATGGATTTTAGGGTCCGATACGGTACTTTTTGGAATTTAGTAACAACTCGGTCAGGTGTCGATTTTGTCCATCTGTGCCTAGGGGAATTTTCATTTGCACTATATTTGAAAGTGCGTGCACTTACTGTACAGTTTACTTACACAACAAACTACTGAATAAAATAACGTAACTACGAGTTTAGGTTTAGTTTACGGTTAGTACCTAGTTATTACACAGTTATTACAATTACTTTGTATGTAAATGCATAACAGGAAGTGCAGGATTTTCCTCTTGGCACATTGAATACTTTTGCAGTTTAAGCAGCTGATGCACCTGCAATTTGTTTAGCTTCCTTTACCTCTATCTCCATTGCTTACAACTACTGCTAACTGACAGTCGGCCTAATGTGACTCATCTTTGCAACGGCATTTATAGTTGCGGTTTATTTTCAGAGTTAAGGCGCTTTATTTATTGTGGCGTTTCCATTATTTGGTCCACTTCCTCTACACAACCGCAAACAGTTCTAGTCTTTCCAGACACTGGAGTCCACCTGGGGCAAAGAATGCGTGCTATCTTCAGACAGTTGCTGTTTTCTTGAATCATTTTGTCCCGCTCTTTTCGCTTCATTGAACTGATGGGGGTCTTTCAGGAGAGAGTTCCTTTAGAACTCTCTGCCGTTTTGGACAAAGGCAGCCCTCCTGGGGAAACTATGATTGTGAACAGTATGAGTCTCAAATGCACTGACTTATTTACACACTTGTAAAAAAACACACTGACACACTCTCACTCCTACAGATATGCCCTTTTCAAGGGTGCATTAGCAGATTCAGTGCTGCTGTGCGGGGTTTTTTTTTTTTTTGCCATTGATAAATTGTTCTTCTTATATAAGGTGCTATTATAATTGAAGATTATTTATTTGTTGGCCTCCATCAAAGCATATTATAACATTTATATTTAAAAACATCACCATCCAAGCCAGCTCTGGCAGAAACCAGCATCTGAAGAGGGTTTCCTGGCAACAGTCCACCTGCTGGGAAATGAATTCATTTATTTATGCTGTTTTTAGACTATCTCATTTGGTTTTTATTTATAAATGGGCTTGAAATGATGTTCAGTTCTCAGCTTATGATCAGGTACATTGACTGCCCTCTTTGCATTTAAATGCTCAAGTGCATTATCACTTAATAATAAACTTTTTAATAAGAGCAAATTAATCCAATTCACAAACAACTGTGAAATTTCCAGTTTAGACAAGTAAATGCTAATTTGGAGACTCGTCATCTGGGGGTAACTGGGTCCCGTGACAATGGGGATCCACCCATGAAAACTGTCCCTGGCCAAATGCATGCAATTTGATGTGCTGTACGTACATGTGTAACTATGGGCTATTTGTAATATGCATAAGCATACTGTTTGACTTTTCTGTTTTGTTTTTGTGGACTGCATGGCCTCTCATGCACACATGCTGTACACTGATTGACAGGTTCTCTGACCTGCTTATCTTTACATTATGCAGTATGAGAGAGAGAGAGAGAGAGATGAATTGCTAAAGCAATCGATGCTGAGCTTTGAGCCTGTCACCATAAAGCAAATGCAGAGATGAGATAACATGATGAAAGCACAACATTATATATATACTAATATCTCCATATAACATATGACACTGATCTCTCCATATGATGTTTGACTTTTATGTAGTTTATTATTGATTTTTATCCCCTTTTGTGCCAAGAGTTTTATTTTACCCTAAGCGTGTTTCTTTTGCCATTTAATATTTTTTAATTGTTTTTCCTTTTCTGTGTAAGTTGCATTGTAAAGTTGTTGTTTGTTTTTTTGTTTTTTGTTTTTGTCACAATAAAATCAATTTTAATATGTCTATGTAATATGTTGTCAAATGTTAATTATATTAAAGCCTTTTTGGTATTCATAGCATGTAGACTGTTCTTGTAAATGCTGCTGCAGTGTCTAAAGATTTCATTTATTTTAACATGATTTTATTTCTCTCTCTCTTTTTAAATTCGGAAATTGTAATGTTTGTTGTTCCATATATATATATTATATATACAGTATATAGTATATTATGTAAAAAGTTGGCTTCAAAAATACTGTTGCAATTTATGATTGTGCCATTTAATTAGGATGGAAATTGTGATTTAATTGCTGACGGAATAATATTCTCTGGTCTAAAAACAATTCAAATACTGAAACAGATGTGATTATATGTAACAGTGTCCATGGACAGAAATGATCACCCTTTGGAAGCACATTTTGTCAATTTTAGCTTTAATATTGTTTTCCTTGGGATACATCTTTGGGAGATATAAAGTGTTTAAAAAGTTCAAATGCACATCCACAATTATGCATACATTCTGTGCATTTTCTGAAAGTTCTCTGATTATCAACGGGGTCGTGTCTCAGAATGAATGACTCATGTACTGACATGGACTAAGTAGATATTGGTCTGGGCAGTTCTCTCTGTCTCTCTTACAGCCAAATGGCATGAGATTATGCTCATAAACATCAACCATCCAATTACAGCTCCACACACAGCCCACATTGGAATTTTTAAAGCTTGTCTGTATGGATAAACAGCATAAGTATGCCAGAATCCATCCAATCCCCCCACCCTCCCGATGCCCAAATGCTCAAGGTTGCCCTTTCTAGTCAAAAAGGGTAGAGTGCCACCTATTGGTACACAGTTTGTAACCTGCCCTGTGCACTTACTCCTCCGTTCTACCTCCACCTGTATGAATGTGCATGTGTATATGCTCACAAGCAGGCATGCAACTTTTGTTCCATGCTCAGTTTGTGCTGTTTGGGATGGCGAGCAGTGTGTTCGGTAGAAGAGATAGCTGATGAAGAGTTGCAGAAGGCATCATGGGTTGATTCAGAATCTTTTGTGCATGAAACACTACATTACCATAAAAACAGAACATTCTGTTCTGTTTTTAAAGAACCCCTATTGTGTTGATTGATCAACCCAATCAACAGTCAGCTACCACATCAATTTATGACTCCTTGCATATGTTTTATGATTTAGGGATTTAGCCTTTTTTCTTCTTCTTGTGATGACAACCAGGATATTTTTCTTCTTTTTTTTCAAAACCATGCCAAAATTAGCTTGGCCGTGCTCCAACAGCAGACTGTCACATGCCATGTTATTCACTCTGTGTTCTGACGTCGCAAAAGCAGAGAAAGTGACTAGAGGGAGAGACAGAGAAGGGTAAATAAATAGAAAATCACACATGCAGAATCACGGCAGACTCTTGTGCTTCAAATGCCAAGCTGTCATTCAATAAACATGACAGCAGAATCCAGCTCAGTCCAGATCCACTCTAGACTACGGCTAAATGTCCCCTCATCCATTACCCTGCCACGGTTCAATCACATTTTGCAAGCATGTGTGGGTATCCATGTGGACATGTGTGCGTCCATGGGAAGTTATAGACAAGTGCATTGAAATATTAACCAAACTAGTGCTTTCCAACCAGAGGTATATGCACCCCAAGGGGGTATTTAGGCCCATTCCAGGGGTACTTGGAAATGTTTCCGTTTTTTGCTGGCTGTAAGACTGCAACATCTCAGGTGTCTCATTAAAGAGAGACGAAACTAATTGGTGAGTTTGATTCTCATCCACAGTATCAGCTGTACATTATTATAATAATGGCCACTTCAATAATAATAATGGTCATTTTAAATGAAATCCATTATAATATGATGTAATAGGAGCATGTTTCAGGTTTTTTTTTTTTATTAAAGGGGCATCAGTTACTGCCATCAGTGTACAAACGATATCACCAAACTAGACAAATCTAGGACAGTCTTGTGAAAATATTTTACAGTTAAAGGCTTCTCATTTGATGTGCCATTATGCATATTGATGTTGAGGATGATATGCAGAATCAATTCAATATGTGGTTAAGCCAAACTGTAGCCATCAACACTTTGAATGCTCATGGATAAAATTCTTTCCAGTCTGCCTTAAGCTTCTTATGACCACCTTCCATGTTTAGGCATTCAAAGGAGTAACACTCAATCTGATCATGAACTGTGAGCAGCGACACATCCTCATGTGTCCTGCTGACCTATATTGAAGATACGTGACTGAGCTGTTGTAGTCAGCACCATATAAATGTCCATGCACCATCCATCCACCCGTTCATCCACAGTCAGGGGGCACCTTGTATGGATGGCCAGTTGTCAATACACCATAAATGTGATTTTTAAATGAGAGAACTCGTATCATCTGCAAATGGAACTGGGGAAAAATGGAAAACTGGAAAAATCTGTAAATGATGACAGAATTTTTATTTATTTTCTATTCCATTAAAAACAACAGGCCTCCCCTATAGTTAAAATATTGTAATGTAAATATTGCTGACGGTTAAGATATATTTTTTATTTCATTTGATTATTTTTAATTAATACATGAATTGATTGTTTTAATGAATTTATTTTTTATGTAATTTTGTTTTTTATTTATTTAATTTATTTATTTTTCTAAATTAATACATGTAAATGTAGTTCTGTTTTTATATAAATTACTGCTTTCTAATATAAACCTCTATGAAACTGTCTTTACATTCTCGTTTGTTTTTTTCTAGATGGAAAGCCATGTTCTAGTTAAAATCCTCTTGAGTTTCAGCTAAAAATATTACGAAGATCACTTAAAAATGACCTTGTTTGATTTGCGTTCTCATTTTAGCTTCACTGTTTTAAACTGCAGAGGAATCTATCTATCTATCTATCTATCTATCTCTCTATCTATCTATCTATCTATCTATCTATCTATCTATCTATCTATCAGTCTGTCTGTCTGTCTGTCTGTCTGTCTATCTATCTATCTATCTATCTGTCTGTCTGTCTGTCTGTCTATCTATCTATCTATCTATCTATCTATCTATCAGTCTGTCTGTCTGTCTGTCTGTCTGTCTATCTATCTATCTATCTATCTATCTATCTATTTATCATCTATCTGTCTGTCTGTCTATCTATCTATCTAACATAGACATGTTACACATCATAGACATCACTATGCTAATATAAGGCATGTACAAAAGTATAACACCATTAACAACAAAATAATCTCTTTCAATTCAGGAACTTCAATGCGTCAGTAGATGATGCTGTGGGAACTCACTACAAAATCAAGTCAGTTCACTGGCAGACGATGCAATGCACCCTGTGTGACGCAGCCATGTCTATAAGCGAAAGTATGGAATCATCCATACAGAATTTTCTGTCTTTGGGGTTGTGTGTACTATAGCCTGCTGTGAAAGAGTATTCATTCACAAACTCATGAAAGATTGGTTTATACTTGCACACTTTCTCCACTGAATTGATCGGTTGACTCGACTGCTTGTGAGATGGTGGGCTTGTGTTGTGATGTTCTCGATTGATCATCATGTCCATGCTGTGAGCGCTTGAATACATGGACATTTCACTCCACTGTGGCGTTTTTCAATCCCATACCCAGTCTGAGACTGTGGAAGCTCATTTGTGCCTCAAATGTCGTGGAAGTATGGGCCATTACCTTCCTCTAAGGCTTTGGGGATGACAAAAAAAGAATAGCTCTGAGCTCATGTCTCTCCATCAGAGAGGACTTGATCTGTAGACCTGAATAACACATACTATCACATACAAATAGTCCCTTGTAACAGACTTTTCTGAGGCTTGCCTGCTTCGAGGGCAATGTCTACTGTCTGGCTCTTCACTGTCTCCAAATACTTTCACCAAGTCCATTGATGCCGCATTGGCTCTGCTGAAGCCAAGTTTGCATACACTGTTGAAAAAAAAAATAGAGGCTGTTTCTCAATATGTGTTCTTAAGCGATCTTGCGTCCTTGTGTTCTCGCTCTACGTCATCATTAACTGTCGAAGTTCAATTCCAATACTCAAGAACGCAAGTACAGAGGACTCATGAAAGTGCCCGGATGTGTTCTTGATATCGAGGATGCATCGAATGCAGACTTGAGAAAATCGAACCGTTAGAAATCCCAGAAGACGCTATTTTTATAGAGTGCACGTGCATAAATGAGTAAGGGAAACCCGGAGTATGACATAAGAGGGAACCCATGATGAATTAAGCATCACATAAAGCAAAATGACAAGGAACAAAAAATAATGAAGTAGTCATCAGCTGCCATGTTCATTACTGCAGCATTTTGGAGCTCCCGAATCAATTAATTAGAAGAACTTATTACTCCAGCACCTGCGTGTGATGTTATTAATGACCGTCCTATATTGTTGAACCAGCGTGGCTCAAACGACGGGGATGCAACCACGCTCGGAAAACAGTTGTGACTAGCTAGTTAGTTTCTAGAATGATGCATCGTACTTTGCTGGTTAAGCAGCGAGTTATGACAGTTGCACAAAGCTGTCACTAGGGGGAACAGGACAATTTCTGCTTATGAGGGGAATAAGTGACATTTCCTTAAAGATGTTATTTATACCTGTATACCTTTTATATATCTTCTGACTCCTGACCAGTGACCAGGGGTGGGTACCATGATGGTGGCTGAACAAACTCAGGGTTACAGGATTAGTTTTGAGTTGACAAAACCAAACCAGTCCAATCCGGCTTTGTTGGTACCATGAAGCTGATCATCAACTTTCTCTGTGAACTCAAGCTTGATCCTAAGTTAATGGAGCACGTGCACATGAAAGAGTGACATCAGTAATGAACAGTAAGTTACTAAGGCAATGAACGCCGCTAAAAGCCAACCCACTTTCATGGTACCTAAAACCCAGGATTGGTGCAAACTAAACTGAAATTTACCTGGCTCACTACCAAAGATTAAAATATTGAACAATATGAAGAATTTAAACACATTTACAAGATGAAACGATCTATCCATGAAAAAGGAACACTTGAAGAAAACATCTTGCCATGTAAGTGCAAGTAAAAGTTAGTTTATAGAGTTGATAATATTTATAGGTATAAAAACACTTAAAAATCTAAGCTCATATGTAGTCATGTTTAAAGCTATTGATTCTAAAACATATTTATATTGCAACCAGCTAAACCGGCTTCATGGTACAGGCCCCAGATTAAGTTGTTCACAAAAACACATAAATGAAGGTCTACATTTTAGTCCCTCTTCATATTAAACTGGTTAAATGTAAATTAATTTAATCTTACCCTGCGGTACATGAAGTGTTGATCCTGGATGTTGTCATCTGCGATCGTGATGATCGTAACATGAAGCTTCTCCCGCTTGCATTGTAATCTGCAAACCCTCGCTTCCAAATTAATCTCTTTACCCACCATATTTATTTTAAAATCTTTTATATATCCCTCCATGCCATATTTAAGTCCCACTTGAATGCTCCTCGATGAGAGGTGGTCCTTCTGTGTCCAAAATTTATCAAAAACATCTTGGGACAAGGTTTTCACTCTGACAACTGTCATTGTCAGACTGTTAGCAACTCCGTTTGTTTGTCTGAGTTAACAAAAGTAACTAAGGGGGGCGGGGCTTACCGATAGGTCAATTAAGGAGGGTGCCATCTTTGCACAATTAATCCTGCGCAAAAGAATCATGGGAGCGAAGTGTGCATCAGTTGTACCCTTCGAAATCCTTCATTCCAAAGGTTCTTTCGAAGTGACCAACTTTGAGCACTTCGGTTTGGAACGACCCTTCAATATGACAGCTCAATCTGAAGTGCCCTTAGTAGGCGGATTTATCCATTTTTTTCAGCGGTCATATTTGGAGGCTGTGGTGGAGGCACTCTAAAAAATGCTGGGTTGTTTCATCCCAACTTTGGGTCAAATATGGACTAACCCAACTTTTGGGTTAAAAATATAATTAAAAAATTTAACCCAACAGCTGGGTTAGTCCATATTTGACCCAAAGTTGCGTTGAAACAACCCAGCATTTTTTAGAGTGTGCAGGAATTCCAGTGCAATGCATTTTAATGGATGAAGAATGTGGCGTCAGTAATCATGTATGCCAATAATTATTTTTGAAAACTGTGGGTGATCTTTCCCTTGCCATCTTTGTCTTTCCCATGATTCAATGAGAAAGTAATAACATTTTGTGACAGTCTCTCATTTAATGATGCAGTCCATCTTGTCAGTCTGGCTGTGATGAAAAGCACTGGGCTTTGCGCTGGCCATAGTAGATTAGTGCTTGGGGCCGGTGTTCCTCAGAACACTTCAGCATCTGCACCCAGCCACTATGCTCCCTCCCTTCTGGTCACCCGGCTTCTCAACAGACCCTAAGGGCCAGATTTACTAACAGCTTGCGCAAACCCTGTTTCGGCATTAAGGATTTACTAAAGACGCACAGTGAAAAACTAGCGATGAACACAGCCGTTTTTGCAGCTGACCTTATTGCATATGCATTTGTAGGAGGAGCGTATTCAAATGAATCACGCAACACGATTGACTAACGTTTGCAGTAGTCGATTTACTGGTATTTGTGCTATTATTTACCGCCCTAAAAAAGCGTGTTTTAACCCATTTTACACATGGCTGTGATTGTTGCTGCCAGAAGGAGGGCCCGCAGAAAACAGAGAGCATGTGGTAGAACGGAGAGAATTTTTTCTCCACTCATATAAATTTATTTGGAATGCCAGAGGAAGAATTTATCCGTACATATTCTTCATATAGTCTTCAGTATTCTTATACATTCTTCATATGATCATAGATCAACAGCAGAACTTTCCACTCCCACTGGCGATTTTTTGGAATTGTGCTCTCGCGCTGTTTAGTAAATCTGGACTTAACTCTATTAAAACATGCAAAACCTGACCTAATATTTCATCATTCTGTCAAAATACTAGCAAGTTTTCTGTTCAGTGGGAACTTATAGTCAATCATACACAACAACTGTCAAAATACTAACAGTTGATGGAATGTTTCAATTCTACCTGCATACAACAGACTAAATGAAATCCATTGTTTGTTTGTTTTGGTGACACTTTATTTTAAGGTGTCCTTGTTACACGTTACATGTACTTACTATTATAATAACAATTAATTATGCATAATTAATTGTTATTATAATAGTAAGTACATGTAGTTAATTAATATTACTCAGTATTTAAATGTATAGTTACACTGTAACAAAGACACCGCCTTCTTGGCAACATACTAAATGTCAACCTAAAATCTTCATGGCTATAGAATGTGCAGTAGAAAAAACAATGAGTGACAGAATTGCTGCAGTTAAAGCTTAATCTCCTCTCCCCCGTACAGCTGCTGTTTTTCTCTGCTTTTTTCTGTCCTCAACCCCATTGAGGAATCTTTTTCTGCCTAGAGGTGGACAGTGTTTGATCAATGGCCACAAGACCAATTGTCCCTCCTGGATGCAATGGATGGTTTTTCTATTCAATAATGGCAGCAATTTCAGCATTTTTCAAATGGATTCATGTATTCTGAATGTTTTTTTTTTTTCAGGCATTTTGTGACAAACATTGATAGTAAAGGGACAATAACTCTCTAATAGCTAAGCAATTAAAGTAGCAAGGAACTTCTAATGATCTCTCGGTGTGAATTAAACAGTCTTGTTTACCAGCTGGGTCAGAGCCTGTAGAGACTTGAGCCTGTCCTGGATGAGCATGTGATCACTGGAGGGACAGCAGTTAGCATCAACACCTCTTGCCTGTTGCGTGGGAGCTGACTGTAAATACACAGTAGGAGAAGTTTCCAATAACCATGCTAGGATGTCTGCACATTAATGATTACCTGCTTATTCTACTGGTCTTGATTGGGGGCAATTGAAAATATTTATGGTTTTGGGATTGGTTGGCATAAGCAATATAAGAATATACACATCTAAATTTATGCATTTGGCAAATGTTTTTTACTGAAGCCAAATACATTTTCAAAAGTTGACCAGCTTGCATCACACTCAAAGAACTTGACATAATACTTATAATATAGAAGTTTTGCATTTTAAAGGGACAGTTCACCCAAAAATGAGCATTCTGTCATCATTTACTCACCCTTTAGTTAAGTTCCAAATCTGTATGAATTGCTTTCTTCTGCTGAACACAAAAGAAGATATTCTTTTGGTAACCAAACATTTACTATCGACATCCGTGGTATTTTTATTCCGTACTTTGGAAGTCAAGTGCATCTTGATGAATGGCTATTTTGTAATGTCTGCTGATTATCAGCGTTTTTGAGATTTAGTCAATCAAAGTAATTTTTTGACATTGCATCATGCTGAATATCAAAGTTTCAGTGTCTGTTTGTTAATGAGTGTAGTTTTTCCCCCTATTTTAATAAAATTAGATATGCCTTAAATTACATAAATATATAGCTGCAGATAACCTAAATACCTTGAATTCCTACGCCAAAACTGCAAGGGAAGATGAATTTTATACTACATGCACAACAGTTCACATCTCTTCATGTAAGCGACTGCAAATCTCAATGATCTCTTATCTCTGCATATCTGTCTAGTGATGGATGAAATGTACATAATAAAGAATTGCACTTTTTGACTATGCCAAATGGTTTAAGATTTAACACTGATAACAAACACTGTGCTGTTATAATCTGGAGGAGCATTACAATATTTATCAATCTAGGACTAGCCATAGATCAAAGGGAGCCCCTGCCTCTGATGTTCCATATTTTCCCTCTACGGCAAACGCTTGCATATTTCTAAGCGATGATTGAAGGCGCCTTGAGTGCGCTGGACAGAAGCTATGCTAATGTAGATGAAAACACCCTTGGGTTATTTGTGTAAGTGTGTGACACAAGGACACTTTTAGCTCAAGTGCGATTTGTCTGTGTTGCGAAGGAAATGAGAAATGCTACACGAAAATAAGGTTAACTTCACATTACCATGGAAACACAGTGGTGCCGAGCTGGTTCCATCTGCTCGAGCTAACTTTCTGAAAAACTTCTAGCGCCTGTCACCAGCTGTTATCTTTCCATGAACCTATGCGGGAGGGAGAATGAAGCATGGTCAAATGTTTATTAGTATATTACTCTTGTTTAATCAATTCATGCATTAGTGCATGCATCATGGAAGACGAAATGCTTATTATGCAAAATCCGCATCTTGACACAGCCTCCAGTCGTTTGCTGTAATGCTGATGATGCTAATGACCTAGATAAATGATCCCGTGGGTGATTGTCAATTTAGCAGAAGAAACTTACTATAGTACATTTTGTGCTCAAACCTGTTGCTTTCATGATTTTCTGCATTACAAAAAAATTGTTTTCTTCATAACCAAGTTGTTGAAAGAAGAACTGTGAGCAAACAAATTATATCTTTCATTTTGTGGGAATACACTCCTGTCCATCAGTTAATGTCTTGTGAAGTAAAAAAGCTGCGCGTTTGTAAGAAACAAATTCACCATTAAGACAGTTTTAACTAAAATCCATAATCCATAATAACGCTTCCTCCAGTGAAAAAGTCCATCTCCTGTTGTCTGTCACATCAAAATCCAGCCACATATTTGTTCACATGAAGCTGTTTTGGCTTGTAAACGCTGCTTGATTTCTGCAGATTTCTCTCCTGAGATTTCTCTTCAGAGAAGACGACTTTTTCACTTAAAGAAGCACTATTATGGATTGTGGACTCATATTTTAACATCTCTTCGCAAGATGTTAAGATGTTAAGAGTGGTGTGGATTACTTGTGGATTATTGTGATGTTTTTATCAGCTGTTTGGACTCTCATTCTGACGGCACCCATTCACTGCAGAGCATCCATTGCTGAGACACTGATGCAATGCTACATTTCTACAAACCTGATGAAGAAACAAATTCATCTACATCTCGGATGGCCTGAGGATGAGCAAATTTTCTGTGAATTTTCATTTTTGGGTGAACTATTTCTATAATGTTTTAATAGTTTCAGGTCTTATTATACACTGTACCCTATTTGTGGAAAGCACTTACAACGCTATCATCTTACAGCAGAGTTTGGTCAATTAGTGATATAGGTTTAGGAAATTGTGTGTTAACGCTCTAACAGTATCTTTGGATGATGAAGTTGGGCTCCTTACAAGTAACGCAGTCTGAATGAGCCTTTGTCTAACCCTCTAAACTCTTGACCTTTACCACGGTGGCAGAGGAGGCTTGAACGTGATTATAGTGCTTGTTTGAGGTAATTACCATGTCTTTAAAGCATCTTTTCCACTTGAAAGCTGGAAGATTTATTTTTCCTTTTCTTCATCATGTTGTTCTGTTTTTATTATCTTTACCAATGTAAATGTTTACCAAACGTATTATGCATCTAAAAATGACTCCTCTTTTTCTTTTTTTTTCTCCTGGACATAGTGAAAAATGTCCAGTAAATTAAACAAGCTCAAGTGTAGCTTTAAATATATTGCTTTAACCTGTGACTCTTTTATACAGTCAAAACACTTTAATGTTAAAACCGAACCGCTGTGTAAACGGTTCTGACTGTAGCTTGCACCAAACTGAGCCGAGCTCTAATCACTGACAGGCTGGTACTTAATGCACACTAGGGGGCATTTCACCCTGTGCCATTTAAGTGTGGAGGAAGCTGAACGAGAAAATAAAAAAAGGAACTGCCTCACCAAAATAAAATGCAATTATTCTGTGTTCCCATGTTGAACTGATTATATTTGGGATGAGCAATGTCAAGTGCTTTAGCTTTAAAGAGTGGGAAGAGGTGATAAAAGAGGTGGGAGCAAGAAAGAGATAAAGGGTAGAACATGCACAGCCAGTGGGCACAACCCAGACACAGAATGGCCTAAGTCTAACTTGAGGGTGATTGCTAGCCCTTGCAGATTTGTCAGCATCTAAACTACTGAGGTGGAGCTCACAAGGAAAACAACGAAGGAGATTTGACGATGGAGATACAGTGCAAGAGCTAAATTCAGAGAGGCCAGCAGTATCAGCAATGACAAAGCCATGTAGTGTGCATTGATGAGATCAGACAAACACAGAAGTGAGTCTTTATGACCTTTTTTTGTTGTTGTTGCTTCCTGACATTGAATCTAAGTGATTTGATTTGGAACACCTCACATAGGTAGCAAAACAAGCAGCAAGCCACATGCGATATTTGACCAGTGGGTAATTCCAGTAGACTTTGTTGGTATTGTTGCGTTCCGTTTACATCAGAAGTCGGATGTCAGATCTGGAAATGATGTCATACCCGAGTTGACTGCGTTCCAGTACACAAGTCGAAAAACCAAAATGGATGCGTCCATTGTTAGCATTACCAGTCGATAAAAACACGTTATAAAGCAGTATTTTGCACAAATATCATGCCCATGTACATGTTTGAAGTGTAATTTGATTTTAAGTTTGGCTCATGTCCTATCCGTTTACATGGAGAGGGCAGGGGGTTTGACCTATACCGCAGCCAGCCGATATTGAAATGTTGTGTCTTCACTTTTCAGGACGTTTGCGGCACATTTGGTTGATGCACTGAGCATACATTTTGGATTCTGAAGTCGGGGTTGTTGCGGTTCCTCCAAGGTTTTTTAATGCCCTTCACTCGCTATCTTCCCTCCGTCTCGGCACTGATTACGCTGCACGAGTGCCCACTACTTGTGGAACCCTTGCAGTGGGCTGAAGTGGAATGTCCTAAGCCCTTGATCACTTGGAATCCACGATGGAGTTGATTTATTATGTACATTTGTTTTTCCTTATGTACTTGTTTGATGCAGCATTCTATGTATATAGGTATGCTTGGACTGCTCTATATATTTAAAAAATATTAATAATAATAATAATTAATATCATAGAGTTGTTTGGGGTGGGGGTAAATTAAATGCAATCTGCCATGACGTCACAATCGTGCTGCATTGTGGTATATGGAGCAGCCTGAAAGTAGACTCTCTCCTTCGGTCAAAATCAAGGGGTCAAGGGTCTGCAAATAAACTTCCCTCGTCCACTTCACGAAGTGGAAGGCACTTCTAAATGGCAGCGGCAGCAGTGCTTAGGGAATTTTGCAAGTGTGTGTATAAAATCGAAATGGAACGCAACCCCGAATTTGACGGGCGTTCAGTTAAAAGTTCCTACTGAGAACTTGGAATTTTCAACATCCAAGTACAATTAGAAAACACACAATTAGTTGACATGTTGGTAAGCTAAAAGCACAATACTGCAATAAACATAAAATACACAACACTCTCACTTCGTCCATCATTTAAAATGTATTTCTGAGCTGGATGCAATGCTTTGCCGAGAAGGCAATTCCGCAAAATAAGGAGAGTGCCAATGGAGGCAGTCCACTAGGTTTCGATTTCATGCAAATACACATTGTTAAAATCCTAATTTATGACAGGACTTGACAACATATGTTTTCTTCTTTATTATCTACTGCATGATAGTTGTGTTTTAAGCCTGACTTGACAGTGGCCTGCCCTCAGACTAGACTGAAATAGCTCTCAAATTGACTGTTTCTAGTACAAGCTTGGCTTTGCATTGCAATGGCGTGTCTAGAGGTACTCTCCGAGCCACTGGAGGCTGATGAGACAGGCCCATGCTGAGATGAGCCACTCTAGTGTGACAGCTCGCTGTAGACCCTGTCATCCCCTGAACCAACAGAAAGCGACAGTCATACGGTCGGGGACAGTGTATCCAGTGCTCAGCGTTCAGAACCATGGAGAGCTCCACACCAGCATTATCCCTGAGGTAGGGATCGCAAAGCATTTCAGCACTGAAACTCCTCACATTTTCCACCATGACTTTCTTTTCTTTAGATAATACTCATAATAATGGTTATACGGTTTCATCACAGTTACAGAATCACTTTCATTGCCAAATATGTATCATATAGGGGCTGTCAGCCTTTCGGTTTAATTTCATTGTCCATATCTCTTAAAAATATATATATACAGTGATGCAGCAATATTTTATCATCTATATTTTATCATCTTTCTCTGTCTCATCTCAGAATGAATTCCATGTGTTGGTGTCCTGACTGAAGACATTCACACCTGGTGCAGAAGGCAAATCTTATGAGTACCTGTCGACGCTTTCCTACCCGTCATGTGATTAACTGCGCGTCCCATCTCGCGCTTCAGAAACCGGGAAGCCTGGTTGCCGGTTCTCCCAAAATAGTGACAGATCTGGCAGTCTTGAACAGCTGAAGTGCATAGGTGTTGATTATGTCACCTCTTCCAGCGTTTCATTTACAGGCGTGAAGAATCTGAGATTCGTCCTTCTCTGCCTATTTCAAGCGTGGGCTGACAGTTTCTGTCATAAATTCAGGCCAAAAGTAGTGACACACTCATAACTCAGTATTGGGAATCTGAAATGTACTTTTCTCTTGAACAAGCTGAAACATCTTGAGACTTGAGCGATAAAAAAAAGTGTTCATAAATCAATTTACTTTCTGCTTTAAAGTCAGTTGTTAAGTTTACCTAATTATACAAACACTGAAAACTTGTTCATGTATGCTTAAGAATACTAAATGTTAAGGAAGAAAAGCAAGAGGCAAAACAGATGGCCTGAGAAGCATTAATGTGTGCAGTGGTTTACTAAATCCCGATCTTCTACTCACTGTTACATAAACTGCTCACTGTCTGCTCCCCCATAGATGCACAGCCTGACAGTTAACAGTTAGCATCACCAATGCACACTATCAAAAGATGAAGACCGTTGGCGTATTTTCTTGGCATACCACGCATGCAGCATTCCCCAGCCTTCTTTGTGTCAAAGGACAGAGGTTGCCAGTGTTGGTAGGAAGGATGTGTTATTAAAATATATGGAGATTTTGATCAGATGCACAATATGTTTAAGCGTGCATTAGAAGAGAATGACACGTGCATTGCTTAGCATTGTGAGACACTAATTATAAGTATTTCAAAGCATTGGCTTCAACAGTGTAACTGTTAAAACCAAGTAAATGAAGAATATTGTAACAACTCAATCCGAGCAGCTGAGTCCTTAGCCATCTTCAAGAATCGGCTAAAAACACATCTCTTCCATCTTTATTTGACCCTCTAACTCTAGCACTCTCTATTCTAATTCTATTCTAAAAATCATTGCTCTTTAGTTGATTTTGATTGCTTCCATTGTCCTCATTTGTAAGTCGCTTTGGATAAAAGCGTCTGCTAAGTGACTAAATGTAAATGTAACACAGTCAGTCAAAGATCTGTTACAATGATTTCAAGAATGGTGAGCACACAGAATGAGAACATCTCAACATATCCAAACAAAGGTTATTCTGAGCAATATTAAGTACAGATAGTTGCGAAAAGTAAAAGCATTGTAAAACAAAACCGTTTTGGAGCGAGGATATAACTACATTTTACAAACATGTCACGAGTTCACCTGCCCATCCAGTACTGATGGTTAATGGTAAGCGAACTTGGCTTGCTGTCCTCAATGGAGGCTCGAACCCGATGCTCTGCTTGAGCTCCGAGTTCAACCCATTGTGGGACTACATAGAGGCAGAATAACAGAAAGAGGAGGAGGAGATGGGGAGGTGGACGGATGCCGGAAGAATTGTCGCTGGGACGGTGCAATGACTGCTGCTTTATATAGGCTCGTAATGATTGGCAGGACTGAATGATTAGGCTTCTCCCGAACCAACGTTTGGAACTTCATTACAGGAAATGGCATGTTATGCGTTTGTAAAAATCTTATGACCACCATTTTGCAATTCATCATTCTTTGTTTTTTGTTAAAGAAATGATTACTGTGCAAAATTACTAAAATACAGTGTAATAAACAGAGGATGAGTATTTGTCAGAAACTTTTATATATTGTGCATATTGTGCATTCAATGCATACATTTAATTCACTATGTTAACAGAATAGCAGGACAATTATTTACATGTATTTTACTTGAATTATGTCTGTGGGACATTTTTATATTATACATTTTAAAGGCTTAACCTTGCAGGGAAAATTATATGCATGCAGCTATGATCAGTTTTATTTATTTATTTGAAACAGCATGCTGTGTTACGTCTAATATAATGTTTAATCATGCAAAGGTTTCCTCATATGTGGGGGTCTGTGAAGACCTCCGCTGCTCAACCCTCCAGTGCACGTGTTTGCTGTAAGAAAGCTCAGCTCGTGAGCTTTTTAAAAAGCTGTCTGCGGTCTCGTGGCTGTCCGTGGTGCCGAAGCGAAACGGGCAAAGTCAAACGAAACATGCATTAGAATTAATGTCACTCTATAAATGCGAATCGTTTACTAGTTGCTGATTAGATGAAGGGTACGTTCCGCAAATGAAAACTTTCCTGATGCACATGACGCCGTCTGCACGGTCACGTGCGAAACGTGCAGGGATACGCGAGATCCGACTCCTTTGCTCAGGTAGTTCCATGATGGGAACACTGTGAATTTAAGAAACGAAGACATTGTAGACTCACGTGCTCTTTAAAACTTTAGAACTAAAAGTATTTGCGTTGCAGCTGTTGCTCGCATTGCATCAGGTTAAAGTGGAGCTATACTAATGACAGCGAGCGCAAGAGGCATACAAGGCTGCTCATCGTGATTTCTTGTTAGATCCTGTCTCGCGCATGCATGAACATGCACACGGACACATAAACGTCAAGACGCTGTGGAGTTTGTATGAAAGCTGTGCTATGTTTCAGATCGTCTCAGCATCGCTCTCCAACACCCAGCAGGCTGAGATCGATGCTCGCGACGTGGCCTCTAATAAGCTGCGCTATTTTCCTCGTTAATGTCACGTTTAAAACACCCACCGGCATTTAGTTTGTGTCCTCACTACGCAAATGATCAGAAAAGCTCCTCTGCAGATGCGCTGTAAGGACTGCGGATCTTCCTTAAGCGTTTGATTTACAAATATATAGCTGTGCGATATTCTAGGCGGTGGGCGGGCGAGTCGGTGAGACGAGGGTTTGTAGAGACTGCTTCAAGGTGATTTTGGAAAAGATTCGAGCCATCGGGATTTTTCGGTGAGAGATGCATGCATTCCACTTTATTTGCGTTGTATATGCATGTGCATGCACTGCGGATTGGCGTGCATATTGTTGAATGCGTGCCTGGCATGCCTTTAACGTGGCAGCGCTCAACAACGTTGCTGTAATAATTAATAGCATGTTAACTGTGATGGAGACTATGCGCGGTGTATTATTGTTCCAACGCAATGCAAGAGAGCACGAAAGAGGCGAGATCCAGGTAAAAAAAAATGGAAGAGGATTTGATTTCCCAACCACTGAAAGAGATTAAGTCGACAGCAGCGCAAATGCAATTGTGCTGCATATAAAAACGGGACGGATTGGTCTTTCGATGTGAGATTGGTAGCTACCACCTTCTATTCTGAATCACAATCGCCACGTACTCAAGTGATCTCATTTCAGGGACATAGCGCCATTGTTCTGCTGTAGTAACGCTTTATTCTTGTGGATTTGGGGTTGGTAGATGACTAATTTGCTGTAAACTGGGAAGAGTTTTGATGAGGAGTGTGCCAGAGCTGCGCGCGCTCGGCAGCAGCATCATCAGCAGCAGCGGCAGCAGCCTCGAGCTCAAATTCAGCACAGCTCACATCTCAGAGCATCATCTCCTCGCATCCAGACAGAATAGACGTGTGCAAAAGTTTGACGATACAGTGCAATCGATTTAACGTAAGTCTTGATGCTTGTGTCTTGGATATTGTAAAACCGGGGGTTGAGGGATCGCAACTGCATAAAGGTAGTCCCATATTCCTGGAAATCTAAAATGGATTATGGGGTGCTTTTATCTCTGCATGATGTTTGTGGTATGCATGATTGCTGTGAACTTGGCGATGGTCTGAAATGATGCGCACTGTTTGCTTAATTACTCCAATTGAAGTACTACACGTTTAGGAGCAACCCCGAGGCGCACGCCCAACACTAATTCAGAGATACCTTAAAACGTGCTTTTGATGATGCACTCTCGCGACAGAACTCAAAAAGTGAGAACGTTAGGGATTGTGTAAGCATTATAATCCTTGGGAGTTTCGCCCAAATCTATGTGGTGCGATCTGAATGTGGGCATCACGGAGAGTGCCTCGGCGAGTGATCACGGTTTTTACATAGAGCTGTAAATCATTCTGTATGATGTTAATGCAGGATTAACGCGCCGATTGTGTGTGGAATGATTTGCGTTAATGCGTATGCCAACCGGCGGAATGAAGGCACACCGATAGCTGTGTCTGTGTATTTCTACATATATAGACCTCTGTTAGGTAGCACAGATTAATATTCTAAAATGGGAAAGTGCAATTAAACATTGAGTATTTGCATAGTGGGTCGTGTGGCATACGTAATGACTGTCGTATTGTGTCATGCAAAACTGTGATATGTGTTTACTCTTAATTCTGATCATGTATATAATTGCATTAGTATTAATCTACACTATATGTAAGCTATAAAGGGGTAAGGACCACATTAATGCACAGTATTCGTGATTGCTCCTCTAGAGTAGATATGCTCAAGCTTTGAATTATATTTCAAAGGTTAAAAAGGGGAAATATGAACATTTTGTTCAGCACTTCTTAAACTGCCATAGGGTACTGTGCTTTCTTAGGATTTGTATTTAGATGATCACATCACTCTATTGCGACTCAACAAATCGCATAACAAATATAAAATTAGAGGTATCCCACAGACAGACATTGATTGGTAACTGTGGGAGTAGTTGCATGTGAGCTGACACTAGCAGACCCTGTCTGTCTAAAAACATATTTTTAATTATATTACGGAGGTATATTAATGCATATACTCCCTATAATCGCGGTATGGGTTTTGACAACCACATACCTCACTTCTTCCTGCAATTGCTCCACTTTAGTTAGAACAGAGAGGAAAACCCTGGGTTTCTTTGAATGATTGTATTTTCTCCTCTTTAGTGGGGATTCATCCTTTGGAGAATGATGTGGGGTGGAAGAGGAGCAGCTTGGCTTTGGATTTGGGCCTGTTTACTGGTGGCCAGCGTTTTGGCTGGAAAAAGGTATGTTTACGCACCTGAAGTTGGTGCATATTTCACTCACATCTTGGAATGATTAACACATTCTCTACTTTTGATAAAGAGCACTCTCTATGCTGTAGTTACAGTAATGTTCAGTTAATATGTAAGTGCTTTGATCTAAATGTAGCTCTTTGATCTAGACCTACAATGTTAACTTAGACCAAGATCAGAACCTCAGACTTCAAAGAGGATGTCATGCTAATGAAGCTTTCATTAAGGTTTTCATTCTGCTGCAACTTTCTTTCACTGTTATACTGCATGCTTCATTGAGTGTTTTTCATCTATAGGTGAATTTTGCTGACATACATTTTGAAGTAGGAAATAAAAAAAACTGTGAATGTCTATCATCCATACGCAACATCACTGAATTACTTTCTTTAGACAAAAACATGCAGTAAGATATTTCTAAAACTACAGCCAAGTGCTATTTTAAATGTAAGGACAAATGCAAAGGTTTCTAACCAAACATGACTATTTATTTGGGAGGATTTGGCTTGAAAGAGGTCTCAGGTTTTCATTTTAATTTAATGTTTAAAGTGTAATATTAACTAATGAGTTCATATTTTCATGAATGCAGCTTGGATTTATATGTACTGTTAGCAGATAATTATGCTGCGGATTTACTTCTAAATGATTAGTTACAATACTAATAATATATAAAGAAAAAAAACATGTTTAATGATGCATATTATTAAATTATTTTGCAAAAATCATGGTTGTAAAATAAAGATTGTAAAGTGATTACAAATGCCATGCAACATTTTGCTTGCTTTAGATATATTTTATAGGTTTAGACAGGTGACCGTCACAGCGATGTTGACATACCCATGAATATTTTATAACAATACTTTAAAAATGCCATAAGCATACAGGGTCTCATTTGTTAGCTTCTGCTGTGAGAGCATGCATTCACACTGTTCTGTTCAGATGACCTGTAGATGGGGTTGCTGTACAATGTTCAATGGGGATCTGTATGCTGCTCATATAAGCACATGGATTTTGCAATGTGTTATTCATGTCTGTATGGTTCCTCTTTCAACCTACTATCACCAAATCTGCCAAAATATATATTTGAGTTCATTATTACTAAATAAAAATGCCCTGAGCTATGATGTTTTTGTGCATTTTTCTCTGAGGTAACAGTGGAGATGTAATTTTGGGTCAGGCTGGCATGCTGTGAGTGTTGTACTCGCATGCATGCGTAATATATGAGACTACATTTTCCTCTCATGACCCCTTTTCCGTGTCGCTCATGGGGTCTGTGTGCATGTGCGTGTATGTCTCCGTGCGCAGATGGGGGAGGGTGGAAGTCTTCTCGTTTTATTTTTATTCTCGTTGACTGTTGTTGAATCCAGTGAGGTCCAAAGGTGTGAGAGCCCACTTGTGAAAATGCCTATGTTTTGCATTTATATAATAGAACAAAAATAAAAACTAATCAGAATTTGATAGCAAAAAAACATTTGAGAGCATACGGCTCGAGTCTGCAACTTGTACAAACCAGTATGATTTGAAAATGTTTGTTTTAATTAAAGCAAGGTAATCTGATCTTCGTAGAAAAGAGTTAAAAGGGTCAGTATCGAAATTTGCTTACATTTGATTAGTGACCTAGAAATAGTACAGCGTCTTTACGTCATAAGTTTTCTTTGAAAACACAGTGAAAACCAGCAAAGTGGTCTCAGACTTTCATTGCATGTTCTGCTGGGAGACATTAAGACTGATTGAAATGAGTGCATGAAATTAGCACAAAAAGCATGCACTGTTCTTCTCAGCGACGGCGAGCATATATCATCTGACAACTGTGCTTAAATTTTATTTAACTGCTTTGAATCAATAGTTGTCCATGTTGCTTTACTGGAAGATTTATAATATGCAATAAGACATGCCAGATATGAAATACACGGGATACAAGGCTAACTTGCATTTCAGTGCGCGTGATGTCTCTCTCTTTTGGGGTCTGTCGCGTCTCTCCCTCTCGCTTTTCTCTGTTTGAAAACACCTCCATCCACGGTCCATGCTAACTAATCGCGATGACCTCATCCTCTCCTTCAAATCTGATTCCAACACCAAACAGTGTTTATTGAGTCTGCAGACGCACTTGAACAAAAAAGCAAGCAATTATGAATGAACGGTCAGCCGGTGATTGTTTTTAGAGGAGCACAAATTGACCACCGTCCTCACAGGCTCTTATTCATAAAGTACCATTTTACACTATATGATTAAACTGCATTTTGCTCCTAATCATTCGTCTGAAATATTTATGAGCGACAGAATTCATTCTCTTTGCAGCCATGGGTGCGTCTTTTAGGATTTGGCTTCATGTTGCTAGAACTCATGCTTCTCATTTGCATCTAAAAGATTATTTTAGCTAATTAATAATGCATTGTTCCTGTGTATATCCCCCTTTGCTCCTAAGACGGAAGGAGATTTGTTGTTTATCTGCAGGCTATTGCATTGCACATTCCCTTTAAACAGGCTGGATGTTTCAGAGTTACCCCGAGGAGGGTGTTGCATTGATTTTTCACATCAGAGTGTGTTATAGCCACCCTTTGCTGTTGATTATGGGTTTTGAATAAAACGTCTGCCGTTTTGCGTTGTCAGCTCCAGTCAAAGCGCAGATGAGCAGAAAGACAACACCACAGTTTTCACCAGGATTCTGGACAGCCTCCTCGATGGCTACGACAACCGTCTCAGGCCTGGACTCGGAGGTAGGTGCAGAAGTTTCTCTGAGGATTTCTCGCCTCATGCATTCGTGTCCCAGTTTTCAGCCCTGTGGGAGATTTCTAAACTTGCATCTTCAAACGGATGTAACAGCACTTTTTCACGTCGGGAAAATAAATCAGTAACCAATCATGTTCCAATCGAAGTAGGTTTCTAAATCACTTATTTAGCAGTTTTATGTAATATTATTGCTAATATTTTCATTTTGGTGGTAGGATGCAGCATGGACTTCTGTGGGTATAATGATAAAAATAAATAAAAAAATGTATTAGATGTAAATGTAATGTTCTGCAGAGGAAACAGTTTCCATTCACCTTTTATTTATAAATAAGTAGTTTTATAAGTTGTTTGTATTGCAACACCTCAGAATTACACTAGCACCATTATATTTACTTGCCAAATGCATTTTTCCCTCACAGTTAAATCATCATAGTAAGAGACTTTAAAGGTGGCAGATATTTCCTTTATATGATGATTTTCTAATAGCTTTGCTATTTTCACAAATAAATGTACATTTCAAAACTCTCAGTACTAATCTTGCGTCATCAGCAATGCCCTTTTCAAGCATTTCAACATATGTGTTTGTGTGTGTGTGTGTGTGTGTGTGTGTGTGTGTGTGCGTGTGTTATACTATTGCAAACATACCATACAAACATACTATTACCATATGGATTTTATGTCAGTCACATAACATAAGTAATGCAAGTGTATTTCCTAATGTTACAATGTAACATCTTTAATTTACAAACAGGGTGATTTGAATGATCTTATTGCAAAGGTACTAAATGGAAAGAAGATCATACTGTTGTGTTTCGGTGATTAAACCAAATGTTCTCATTACATATAATAATCTAGTGTTTTTCAACAATGATTATGTGGACTGATAAAATGCATAACTGTAATGAAAGTATGCGATCAGGTTTGAAAAGCTGTGTTACAAGTGTGATCAGTTTGTACAAAGAGTTTTGAAAATGTACACCTTACATAATAGAACTAAAATAGTATTATTTGCTAAACATGTTACATTGTTGTTACATGTTAATTTAGTGTTATGAAACAATCATGAAAGTAGAAAGAAATTGTAATGAAAGCAAGAGATCAGATGGTGAAAGAACTTTTGAAAATGCGGTCATTGAAAGACATTAAATGCAAAAGCATGCCTCGTCAAAAATGTGATGAAGGCGATGGTGGAGAGCAGTTTTGTTCTGAACAAGTCCGCCAGGCAAAAGCACATCAAGTGAACATTGTTTTCCACATAAATGCAGATCATTTAACACCTGACATAAATTAGCTTTGAATGGAACTGAATGATTCATTGAGCTGGCAAGGAACTCCTCACACATGTGTCATATAATTTTTAATTTTCAGTGCGTCTGTTTGACCTTACACGCATTACCTTAGCGCCCACAAAGTGTCAACATGTCATAAATAGCAAGTAAAGCTGACTAACAACTTCTGTCAACATCAGTAATCGTTCCATGGCACATAGACATGCTGTTTTTCGAGGAGGCAAGAAAGTAAGGTGCATTTCTTCATAAAAGACTCCAACGTATTTATAGGTTATTGTAAGGTTTGCTTGATGTGATTAGAAATTTTAATGCTTTGTGAAAAGAAGAAGGGAAAAAAATATCCCAGGAATTATTAGAAGCGGGATGCCAGAGAGAGACAGAACCCATGTAAGTGGAGTGTGGAGAGTTTGCTGAACCTCGATTCGATCAAAGTCAGGCAGGTTGAACCTCTGGATTAAAACTAATGGCCAGCTCTGATTGACACTCAAACTCCTAATTTCTTGCTTCAACAGAGCGTGTAACCGAAGTCAAGACTGACATTTTCGTGACGAGTATTGGGCCGGTCTCGGACCATGACATGGTAAAACTTTTTTACTTTCTATAAATGTCACAGGTTTTCTGTGTAGCCAGTGTTCAGAAGAGTCATTTACATGCTTAAATGTTTTTACCACACTGAAAAGCTTGAAATGTGATGATTTAATCTGTAAATGTGACCCTGGAGCACAAAACCAGTCATAAGGGTCCATTTTTAAGCTTTCCATGGATGTATATATGGTTTGGTAGGATAGGACAATATTTGGCTGAGATACAACTATGTGAAAATCTGGAATCTGAGGGTGCAAAAAAATCTAAATATTGAGAAAATCATCTTTAAAGCTGTTCAAATGAAGTTCTTAGCAATGCATATTACTAATCAAAAATTAAGTTTTGATATATTTACGGTAGGAAATTTACTAAATATCTTCATGGAACATGATCTTTACTTAATATCCTAATGATTTTTGGCATAAAAGAAAAGTCTATAATTTTGACCCATACAATGTATTGTTGGCTATTGCTACAAATATACCCCAGCGACTTAAGACTGCTTTTGTGCTCCAGGGTCACAAATAATCTGTAAATGTGAAAGCCAGATCCGGTATTCAATAATAGTGGAAGTAAACTTGGAAATGACGAATTGATTATAACACCATAACCCATATTTCTTATTACTTCTTTACATAATAAAAAAAAAATAGGTTGGGACACTTCAATCACATGTAAAAAATAAATAAATAAAATAGATTAATGTCTTGGAATACATAAAATATCAAACCAAGTGATATTTATTTATTTAGATTTAAGCACTAGACGCTTGTCAAGCAGAACATTTCACAAAATATTTTATCACCATAATATGGCACTTGTTTGTTCAAGCGTTAGTGAAACATGTTCATAGTTCACGTGATGAACTACCTGATGCCTGTGTGAATTGAAGGGAAGGTGCATCTACTAAAAATAAACTTTGACATTGTAAAAATAGCAGAAAAAAGTCAAGTCAGTTCTGAGTAGAGCTCTAGCATTATCTGTTTGCAGATGCCACTTAGTGTTGTCATCTAGCGAAATGACATTCAGATATTTTTAAGTATATCTTTAGTGATCTATTGGAGCCACTGTATATACTTGATTAGGAAATTTAATCTTTTTTTCATAACATAATGGCATATCCTGCAAAATATCAGATACTGATCGAATCAGATTTCTCCTGCCAAACATAAGTTCCTTTATGAAGCAACTCTACATGTTATCCATGCATGCCTGTAAATCAAGTCTGCTAATTTCATAAAAAGAGTAAAATGCTGCAGTTATGTTGGACTTTTTTTTCTGCTGTACATTTCATTCACCCAGTTATGTGACTCTACCTAGAACATCCGGCTGTATCTGTGTCATGATGGATGATCATGCGAAAATGAAAAAAAGCTATGACGATCAGTAGTTGTTAGAATGATTCATGCCGCTAATTATGGCCACCAATGCTTCAGAAAGCTTATGGCTCCTCTTGATGACTGCGCTTTTACTGAAATTACTACACAAAAGCCACTCTATAACTACAAGTCTCAATTAGAATCCTCAAAGCATTTGAGGATAAATGAAAAAGGGCTTGTTTTGTCATATTTGGAGCTTGACAGCACCTGGTCACTATGAACTGTAATTGTATAACAAGAGTGTAACTTTATTTATATATAAGTTACACTCTTGTCATACATATATGTATATATACAACTTGTCATATATATATATATATATATATACGGTATCTTTTTTATTTTCTTTATTTAAAAAGACAACACACATTAATCAACATTTCTGTAAATGTGCCAGTGTTAGCCAGCTGGCTAATTTTCAACCACAGTCCTTTGGAAAGATGTTTAAAAAAAATTTAAATAACAAAAGAAATAACAACAAGGAACAGCAAAACATCAGCACAATAACTCAATAACAACAAAGAGCATTCCCACAATTAGCCATGCAAGCACACAAAGCGACAACACACTAAATAGGCAAAATGCAAGCATGCTGGAAAAACAGTTAACATACATAAAGCACATCAGATGCAATTTTGAGTTAATAAAATAATAACACACACCTAAATTGTATGACAACACTATAAAAGAGCATTCCAGACAATTAATAAAATGCTAATTAAATAATCCAAACATACCCAAGCCATGCATTTGGCCGTTTGACAACGAGCAAAGGACATGGAACATGTTATGTGTATCTAACACATTTTTAGTGAAACAAACTCAATTTGAAAATGCAAATGCAAAGCTATCTTAATCTTGCTCCAAGGTAATTTTTAGTAGATGTTCCTTCCCCTCAAGTTCACACAGACATCAGGAATCACGGGTATTTCATCACATGAACTATGAACATGTTTCACTAACTATTTCTACATGGGATGAGAAAACGATGTGTTATCGGTGGTCTTGCAGGAGTACACCATCGATGTGTTCTTCAGGCAGAGCTGGAAGGACGAGAGGCTGAAGTTCAAAGGTCCTATGGCTGTGCTCCGTCTCAACAATCTCATGGCCAGCAAAATCTGGACCCCCGACACGTTTTTCCACAACGGAAAGAAGTCAGTCGCCCATAACATGACCATGCCTAACAAACTTCTGCGGATCACAGAGGAAGGAACTCTGCTTTACACCATGAGGTGAAGCTGCTGCTTATTTTCCTCTGCTTGGAAAGAACAGATGGTGCATCTGATCACCTTTTCATGTCATTTCCTTTTAATGATGGTGTTTGATCTAAAGTGATCTGGGTCTCCATCTCTCTCCGTATAGAAATATATTCAAATATATATTTGTAAGAGTATTAGTGTGAGTCTATAAATGTATGTTTTGCATATTTTGTCATAAATACCATGACTAATGCACAGGTCAGGACAGCACATGTTATAAAGAATCCTTTATTCTGCTTAATTAGTAGATTAGGGTGAAGATGGAAGTTCATATTTGAGTCAACAAAATTAAAAATGGGAGGAACGTACCGTAGGGGATGACATTTACTGATTTATCACACTGTCAAGCTGGAGTGAGATTGTGTATGTGTGCGACTCTGTACTGTAAATGTGGGGAGAACTGAGCTGTAGTAATTCCTGTCTGAAATAGGCCCTACCTAATAAGCGATATAAGCGGTTGCATAGGGCCCCTGTGGCCCAGGGGTTCAGACAGTAATACGTGGTAATAATAATAGCTTTGCTTGTGTCAGTCTTGTGCATTAATGTTTAAAAATGAAGAGTAAGTGATGAATTTTGTTTGCTGTATCGTGTCTTATCGCTTAGCGCTTTGAAGACGCTGTGTCAATGAAACAGCGGTGCACTGTTATCGTGGGCACTTCAAAATAGGTTAATATTTCTGGATACCTTATTATCTGAATTGTTTGGATTTTAGAACGCATATTAGCTTAATTTTCATTTACAACACTGCATGAAAATTCGGTCTGAACAAAATCAGTAGGGGTAAATAAAAATGCAAGTTCACTCTCGGACAGTAGGTGGCGCTTATGGAACAGCAGAAATACTGCGGAAATACTTTCTGACACCTGCTTGTGATGGAGAAGAAAGGAGGTCACAACAGTATTTAAATGTTTTCAAACAGATATTAAGTATTGTATTCGCTTTGGCGTTTATCAAACGACACCAAATACTTAAATCCTTTTAAAACATTTAAAATGCACTTATACATTTTTGCATTTTAATCTGGACTAAAATATGCCAGCTCAGAAAAGAGATTATTTTCTATTAATAATAATAATAATAATATATTCACTATTGTAATTTTGTAACTCATTGGCAGGTGTTTTTGCTTTATTAAAGCATGAATCTCACTAAATTTTGATACATTTCTCTGAAAGCAATGGTTCAACTTTTACATTTTTTAAAGTTTGCTTAATAAGTAAATATATTTTCATATTTATAACTTGAAAACACTTTTGAAAAACTGCTTAGGGCCCCAAAATGCTAGGGCCGGCCCTAACTAAAATATTTGATCACTGTATACTCTATATATCAGTGGCGAGTGGTGACTTCTTTAACTGAGTGTACTAGTTAATTTATGCATTAATTTATCAGAGAGGACAGGTGGCACGTGTTGACGTCTTGAATAGCCATTAAGTGGCAGTTACTTTAATTACTAACTATTAAATAAATAGTAATATGATGCTATACTTGTATAAAGATTTTTTTGAGTGAACTTTAGAAATTCTTTGCTTGAGGAAACAGGACAATATACAGCAACAATTCCTCACATTTTTGTGCTTGGGCGAGCAATTTGTGGACTGATTTCTGATTACACATGAAATCACCAACATGCCAACAAACCAATGAGAATGCAGATCAATAATGACGATTCATAGCAAGAGAGCGCAGACGCCAAAGCTGACGTGGATCCGCTCACCCGGGAACTGGCACAGATATGCAGAAAATTACCTTTGTTTGGCAAATAAATAATTTACAGAGAGTTACATTAACATTTTATTATGCAATCCTTATGTTACACCTCAAATGACAAGGGAATGTTGATATTTAGCCGGTCTCTAGGCTTTGATATGCAGAGCATTCGCAACTTACTGTATATGGACTGCACTCCCGTCATTTTAATGCCTATATCTGGATAATCTAGTGAATTAAATACTATAATAAACACAAATGGTAAAATGTATGGTTACATCTTTAAATTCAGAATGGGTGAGCAGCGACTGCACTTCAGTTGAATTCCATTTTAATGCATTGCTTTACACCGCTTAATAACAATTCTATACAAATAATACATACTTATATGCATCATCATACTGTCCAAATGCATTTCTATAACTGCCAAGGTTATAATATTGTATCCTGCTGTCTCTCTCTCTGTCTCAGGCTTACAGTCAGAGCTGAATGTCCCATGCACTTGGAGGACTTCCCAATGGACGCCCATGCTTGCCCTCTCAAATTCGGCAGCTGTAAGTACTGCTTCCGTGGAAAGTTCAGATGCTACTCAGAGTCTCAGATGGGGACTTTCTCTTCATCATCTCTGACAAAACACGTCATTCACCGAGTCCACACAACCAGCCGAATGGATTTAGCTACCAACTAATCCTTGAAAAGAAAGAACAGATGCGTCTGCGCTGGAGGAAGAATGAGAGGGGGGGGGACACATGAATAAAAAACAAGCTTGTGACTCAAATCCACGAGGCTCTAAATATTTCAGCGTGTGCTGCGTCTCCCCTGCGCTTGAGAATCCACTGCAGTATATGACCCCAGCAAGCTCTGACAGCTGACAAGTGACTTTTTGACTTCAGACAGTTGATTTTGTGTTTTGTTTGTTTGCATCAGATGCCTACACGAGGGCTGAAGTGGTGTATGTTTGGACACGAGGGGCGGCGCAGTCTGTGGTCGTGGCTGACGATGGCTCCCGTCTCAACCAGTATGACTTGATGGGACAGACGGTCGACTCGGGTGTGGTGCAGTCCAGCACTGGTGTGTGTTTTGACCCTGTGATGTTTAGAAACGAAGCCTATGGTTATGTTTTAGCAAGTTTAGCCAAAGTAGCTTGCTCCGGATTTTATCATTTCCCTTGTGGATATGCAAATTATTATTCTGCTCCCTCTTTTATTGGCCAGTTGATAAAGGTAACAAAAGGGTCCAAAGTTGGTTCAATGGACTACCTCCTTTTTCAATAATATGTGACCCTGGAGCACAAAACCAGTCTTAAGGGTCAATTTCTCGAAATTGAGATTTATGCATCAGCTGAAAGCTGAATAAATAAGCTTTCCATTGATGTGTGGTTTGTTAGGATAGGACAATATTTGGCCGAGATACAACTACTGTATATGAAAACCTGGAATCTGAGGGTGCAAAAAAATCTAAATCATGAGAAAATCATCTTTAAAGTTGTTCAAATTAAGTTCTTAGCAATGCATATTACTAATCAAAAATTAAGTTTTGATATATTTACGGTAGGAAATTTACTAAATATCTTCATGGAACATGATCTTTACTTAATATCCTAATGATTTTTGGCATGCGACTTAACACTGCTTTTGTGCTCCAGGGTCACATATGATTTGGTGGATTTAGTTGTCAGACGGTGAATACCTTGTCATTATCGATCAGACAGTTACAATATTTTGACCGACTGACGGTTTGCTCTTCACTGGGGCAGGAAATGCATTGTGTTAGTGTACTATTCTCTCAGATTTGTTAGTATGTTAACATAATTTGTGATGAAAGATTTTTTTATTAAAGAAAAAATGCCAGTTTGCCGAAAGCCAATTTAGACTACAACACGAATTCTACTTTGCATCTCAGTAAGCACAATACAGAAATGTGAAAAAGAGCATCATCTGGAAAGAGCATGTTCTATTTAAAGCACCATATTTGCATATAAACCATCTGATAAACATCATACACTCTAAAATCATGAACATCTCCTGAATAGTTCTAATATCAACTAGGAATGATTTTTGCAAATGCTCTAAATATCACATCTTCCAGATGAAAACACATACGCTGCAACATATGAGCTCTATATGGTTATTTGTTCCCATGTGGGAAATTCAGGTGCAAAATAGCAGCATCAGGCATAAAGTGCATAAACACCATTATGTTTTCTATACACGTGGATATGGACAATCCATGAGAAAACATGAAACAAAAAATATGCAGTGCAGTGATTAAGGAATAATGATTTGGCATAATAATAAACGCATACTGCATAAGCATTATTATATGCATTAGGGTAAAGAAATAGTGAATGAAATAACTACATGATATCCATTCAGATTCATTATAATTAATCTTGCATATCAGTACTTGCTGAGAAAAGTCCCTAAATGGAGATATTGTTGTAGAAGACACAAAGTAGCTTGAGAAGTCAAGTCTGTCTGTCTGAAGTAGACTTTCTCATTCTGTGCTGCTGTTGTCGTACGTGCGGGTTAGGTTGCATGATTAATTGAATTAATTTTCATAATACTCATTAATTAATGTATATATGGCTTCCTTCAAAGATCTCTTTCTCTTTCACTTCCAGGAGAGTATGTTGTGATGAAAACACAATTCCACCTCAAGAGGAAGATCGGTTACTTTGTCATCCAGACATATTTGCCGTGTATCATGACCGTGATCCTGTCCCAGGTGTCCTTCTGGCTAAACAGGGAATCTGTCCCCGCCAGAACTGTGTTTGGTGAGTGTCCTAATTGATCTTTAAGTTAAGCGATCAATGCGCTGTTAGCATCACTCTGCAGCAGTCTCCAACATCTTCAAATCGAGCGAACTGTTGTATTGTCTAGGTATCTGCTTTCCAAGGCAGCATCCTAACTGAAATACGATCTCATAAATGGTTGATTAGGAATAATATACCTAGGCAGCGACTGCTTGCACCACACAAACAGGGTTCCTCATGAGACACACAAAAGTCTCAACCCACAACTGATGCCAGAGACTTTGATGTTAGCATGTTGCAAAGCATAAAAATATATGTAAATATGCATAAAAATGCCCTGCGTTTCTCTAAGCTCATCCATTATTATTGCCTACTCAGCAAAGTATGCCTGTGATGCTGCCTTAGAATTTGGTCAAAACATAGTATATTTGTAATTATGCAAAGCATGGTAACACTTTCGTTTAAGGACCAATTCTCACTATTAACTAGCTGCTTGTATTAGTAGCATATTGGCTGTTTATTAGTACTTATAAAGCACATAATAATGCATGACCATATTCTAGATCCCTTAATCCGCACCATACCTAAACCTAACAACTAGTTCGCCCTCTAAACTCACCCTATTAACTATTAAAGTTAATAGTTCGTTAATAGTGAGAACTGGTCCTTAAACTAAAGTGTGATCCAAAGGACAAACTGGAATGTCAAGCATAATTATTAAGGGTGTGAAGCAAAGCCAGTATTTGTATTTCACACTGATTGAAGCTCAAGGAGTGACTTCATATACTGCATATTTTTTAAATATTATTCATTAAAATTCGTTATTTGTTTAGAAGTCATTATCCATGCCTTTCAGATTAAGGTATTCAGCTTCGAGCACATCCCGAAAATCCTTTGAAAGCTATCTAGGTCATGGTTTAGGGTTCTTTCTCAAATTTGACATACATCTACATTTTTCTGTTTCTTATTTGGTCTTAAAAAGTTGTCTATTTTCAGTTACAGCTTAGTTAAATCCTTAAGTTTTCTTCAATACTTTATTAAAAGGCTGCATGCATTGATTGTTAGTGCTTTTAGGAGAAGCATGCAAACTGCAAAATCATAAATCCTTCATTTGACAGTGAGCACAACAGTATTCAAAGTTTTAAGCTGTGCCAGGAGGATTCTGCGTGTCTGTGTGATGTATTATGTAACACATATCAGAGAGGGAAGATTTTGTTTTTCTGTCAGCTTGTAGGGCTACCCTTGAATTAAGTCTCCTGACTGGGCACTTTGGATTCCCAGGCGTTTGCATCTCAGACAAACATTAAAAGTTGCATCTGAGAGCTGTCTGTGCCTTAGTTCTTGCTGGGTAGCTCGACTGCAGCCTTGCAAAACTATATTCATATTCTCTATTCTGTGAACTTGTATTCTACAAATGCATTTTGACTGAAACATGACTAAGGGGCCAAGGATGTGACACAAGTGTTTTTTATTTTTATATATATATTGTCTTGATCTGTTAAAAAAAAAAAGAAAGAAAGAAAGAATGCCTTGCTGGCAACGGCTATTTAAAGTAACTTTTCCCACCATTGTCTTTTCCCAAAAAATGCCATATTTAAGTGCTTAATAAAAATACCCTGCAATTGTACTTTTGGTATACTAAACTGGTATATTTAAAGTCTGCTAAACTGGAACAAATAATTTTGTGCTTAATCCACTTTAATTGTGCGGAAGTAGTGCCGAGGTCCAACTAAAGATATACTTAAGTATATTTGATTGTGCTAAAGTGGAACTATTGCAAGTATACTTCAGGTACACTTTAAATATCTTGCATTTAAAGACTGATATTATACAAAGATCATACAGTCCTTATTAATAGTGATTTTAAAACACATTTTAGGCATACTATTAAGAAATGTGCATTGTGCAATAAAGAAATACTCCAAATAAAGTTAAATTATAATTTTATATCAGTAAGTCTTAAGTGATATGCCAAATGTTAATGGATTTGAGGTATACTTAGTATGAAATAAATGTATTTTAAATAAATTATGGATTTTTTTTACTAGGGGAGGCATTTATTTAAAATAATAATAATAATCCAAAAAGTTGAAAATTGCCTAACATGTATTTAATAGTGGGAACAAAGTATTTAACCTGTCTTTAATATGCCTATACTTGAAATAGAATGTAGTGTCCTCTTTTTGATCGGTTTAGTGACCGTTATTTTTATTATTCTGCTTGAAATATCAATATCAAGAAACAACATCTTGATTCATGACACTGAACTACATTAACTACATCTTGTATGAGCAACCTTGACAAGTTTTAGGACACAAAGCACTTAAGACCTGAATAAACACAGGGAGCATAAATAGTAGGGATGTACGATATTATTGGAACGTTATCGGAATTGGCTGATAAAGGTTTAAAGGTGACATCGAATGCCCATTTCACACAAGTTGTTCAATGTTTCTTTAGGGTATTTCTGAAATGTCTGTAACATTTTTTGGTTAAAATTCCTCAGTGGTTGTGAAAAAAATCACCCTTTTTACCTTGTCAAAACCAGCTCTGTTTTGGTGCATGTCTCTTTAAATGCTAATGAGCTACTGCTCACCCCACCCATTCATTTTACTACAGTGTTTAACAGAGCAAAGATAGCATAGCTTGTCTGTATGAATGTTAGTATATGTGCTTGTGTTAGTATGGTTATCTTGCTAACACTAATGTGGAAAGTTTTCTTGTTTTGTGGTGCGTGCTAGTGTTGGAGTAGCTAATTTACTGTCAAACAGCAAATGGAGAAAATATTACTGATAGCTTTCCCCCAGCTAAACATACTAATGCATACAC
>NW_015652138.1:585523-604149 GCF_001515625.1 Sinocyclocheilus rhinocerous
ATATATATATATATATAAAGGTTCACCCTCTTTTCTATATGCTAGGTTTCACGTCTTATGTCAATTTAGAGTGCTGATAACAGCAAAATCATCTTTCAGACCTAAGCTATCAAACAAATGCAGTTCCATAACTTGATATATAACAAGGCATAATGCCGATAGTGTGGTTTATGTTGGTGTGAAGAAGTCAGTAATGTCACAAGACTATGATGTTAAAGGAAAATGATGACCAGTATTATTGGTCCCTAGGAGGAACTACCTGTATATCACAGAAGCAGCAGCACAAGGCTGAACATATTGTGCTGAAGATATTCCTCCAGAGACCTGGGGGGTTTTGAAGCAAATTAAACCAGAGAGAAGGTTCATATTGCTGCTCGAAAGGTCTCAAGACCCGGATAACATTGTTGAGACATAGAACTAAGCTTAATATTATCAGACAAAGAGAAACGGCTAAATAACTCAAGACAGCCGGAACTGAAATTACACCAAACAAAACTGCTGAAAAGGTCCTTTTAAGAACTAGTCTTCAAAACCACAGATAAACTAAATTTCACCGTGCTTTTCTGAGAGTAATATGGAAATTAGGCCTTGCCTAGAATGAGAAAGTGTTGAATAGTACATAAGAAACTCATCAATGTAATTGAAATCCCATTTAAAACTAGAATTTGTTCCTATCCTCTCAAAGTAATTTTTTTTTCATTAGCATCACCAAACAGAAATGCAAAAATGATTATTTCAAACATGTCTCTCGAACACTCCTCTGTCTCCTATTGGTTAGTTAGACTGATAGTCTCATCACAGACTCACACCATTGGTTGAGCTTTGTTGCGTCCATTTGGTTGATATGCTCAAAGAAACAGAAATGTTTTGATAGTGAGATGCAGAACACAACTGTAAAGGAATATGCCATGTTTCAGCGCATTTGATTGGAAAGAATCCCTGTTGAAAAAACGAGTATATGCTGGTTAGGTATGTTTTGAAGCATGGCTGCTGGTTTAAGATGGTCCTTAGCTGGTCATGAGCTGGTTTAAGCTGGTCATATGATGGTCCTAAGCTGGTCCTGAGCAGGAGCTAGTTGCTTAGGACCAGCTTAAACCAGCAGCCATGCTTCAAAAAATACCTAACCAGCATATGCTGGTTTTTTCAACAGGGATGCGTGCACAGAGTTACTGTATATCTTCATGACTAGCACAGTCAAGTTTGCTTGTGCAGCCACTCACAGCTTTTTGTGGCACTGTAAGATGCAATAACTGCTCACCCCACCCATTCATTTTACTACAGTGTTTAACAGAGCAAAGATAGCATAGCTTGTCTGTATGAATGTTAGTATATGTGCTTGTGTTAGTATGGTTATCTTGCTAACACTAATGTGGAAAGTTTTCTTGTTTTGTGGTGCGTGCTAGTGTTGGAGTAGCTAATTTACTGTCAAACAGCAAATGGAGAAAATATTACTGATAGCTTTCCCCCAGCTAAACATACTAATGCATACACTAACATTCATACAGACAAACTGTGCTATCTTTGCCCTGTGGCTCAACTGTTTTTATATATATATATACAGTGGGTACGGAAAGTATTCAGACCCCCTTAAATTTTTCACTCTTTGTTATATTGCAGCCATTTGCTAAAATCATTTAAGTTAATTTTTTTTCCTCATTAATGTACACACAGCACCCCATATTGACAGAAAAACACAGAATTGTTGACATCTTTGCAGATTTATTAAAAAAGAAAAACTGAAAAATGCTCAGTATTTAGTAGAAGCACCCATTTGATCTAATACAGCCATGAGTCTTTTTGATGCAACAAGTTTTTCACACCTGGAATTGGGGATCCTCTGCCATTCCTCCTTGCAGATCCTCTCCAGTTCTATCAGGTTGGATGGTAAACGTTGGTGGACAGCCATTTTTAGGTCTCTCCAGAGATGCTCAATTGGGTTTAAGTCAGGGCTCTGGCCGGGCCATTCAAGAACAGTCACAGAGTTGTTGAGAAGCCACTCCTTCGTTATTTTAGCTGTGTGCTTAGGGTCATTCTCTTGTAGCTTAAACCAGCAGCCATGCTTCAAAAAATACCTAACCAGCATATGCTGGTTTTTTCAACAGGGATGCGTGCACAGAGTTACTGTATATCTTCATGACTAGCACAGTCAAGTTTGCTTGTGCAGCCACTCACAGCTTTTTGTGGCACTGTAAGATGCAATATTTTGTTTATATATTTGTGACCCGTGCTGGCTAAATGAGTGTGAATGCGCACGGTCTAATATTGAGCTACAGGCAAAAGAAGTGAAAAATTTCGGTTTTGGTCGAATTTGAGGTTTTCACAAAAATGAGTTCATTAAGCCTTCTTCTAGTGATCCAAATGCTTCAAATAGTAATTAAACATCTAAAATGATCTTTATTTGTACGTTTTCTGAGAGGAGTACCTTTTTCTCTGCTCACTTCTGGACGACTGCTGCTGCTTCTCACCACAAGTTGTAGGATATATCGTTGCAAAGCGCAGCATTCCAGCTTTATGAATATTCATAGCGAATTCTGTATGACATGAGTCTGAACCAGTAAAATATGATTTTTAAACCCATGCTCATGAAAACAAAACGATCGCGCTGACTGACTTTGACTGACATATGTGACACTGGACCACAAAACCAGTCATAAGGGTCAATTTTTAGAAATTGAGATTTCTACATCATCTGAAAGCTGAATAAATAATATTTCCATTGATGTATGGTTTGTTAGGATAGGACAATATTTGGCTGAGATACATTTATTTGAAAATCTGGAATCTGAGGGAGCAAAAAAATCTAAATATTGAGAAAATCATCTTTAAAGTTGTCCAAATGAAGTTCTTAGCAATGCATATTACTAATCAAAAATGAAGTTTGAATCTATTTACAGTAGGAAATTTACAAAATATTTTCATGGAGCATGATCTTTACTTAATATCCTAATGATTTTTGGCATAAAAGAAAAATCTATAATTTTGACCCATACAATGTATTTTTGGCTATTGCTACAAATATACCCCAGCGACTTCAGACTGCTTTTGTGCTCCAGGGTCACATATATATATTCTTTATACTGTTTCATACTGTGCTGCTTCTAAGCAAACAAACACATTTAAGAAAGTCCTGATAACATGCAAATCATTTCAGACAAGACATAGTGTGGATCCAAAAAAAAGAGAAATTAATAATTTTATCAAAATATTATTGTTTTATTACATGCTTGCCAAAAAGAAAATGGGCTCTTTTTTTCTCTATCGTAGTCTCCACAGGCTTTCTTTCCCTAACAACATTACCGAACACCTTTGAGAGTTAATTTAATTTTTGTTGCAATATCATTATTCATTATTCCTTAATTTGTCTCCTATCCTGTTGTGTGCGTCAAGGAAAATCTTGTTAAAAGATATGGATCATCTTAACAAATGTTCAATATTTAGACAAGATGAGTGGAAAATTTCAATAACCATGCTAACTAACCTAATTAGAGCTTTACCGTTGGGTGTATCGCTACAGGATGAGAAACAACTGTGACTATCAGCCTATCATTTCACATAGACACTTTAAGCAAAAGCTGCCCTAAATATTTAGCTATTTTGCTATTTTAAAGATACCTTATTGATGTGTTTGTCACATGAAAGCAAACAGCAGTTTGGTGTTTCTCGGGTATTACTTAGCTTAAGAACAAATAACAAACATTTTTAATGATGCTGTGAGAATCAGTGTTTGCCAAGAGGCTCAGTCTGGCTTCAGGAGAAAGGCTCAGGCACGTATTGAGCAGAAGAGACAGGAGTAATAAAATATGCGCTACAGTTTCAATTTAATTACATTCAACAGGACACATAATTCATACTAACGAATGTTTGCCAGCTGTCACTGTTCACATTGAAAATGTGTTCTAAAATGTATAGAGTACTAATTAATTAACAAATAATTTACCAATCATATGAAATTAGTATTAATAAATTAATTTGTACTACAGAGGTGGCACAGAAGAACACAAAAGTGGCTTGTAGGTACATTTGTTTAATGCAGGTGCTTTCCATATGCTTTGACCATTGCAGGAGTGACCACTGTCCTTACCATGACCACCCTGAGTATCAGCGCGAGAAACTCTCTGCCCAAGGTGGCCTATGCTACAGCCATGGACTGGTTCATCGCCGTCTGCTACGCCTTTGTCTTCTCGGCTCTCATTGAGTTTGCCACTGTTAACTACTTCACCAAGAGGGGTTACGCCTGGGATGGGAAAAGTGTGGTGCCAGAAAAGGTAAAGCCACTTCAGCTTTCAATTAAAAGGAAAACAAAATGTTTTATGTCATTAAAGTATTGGTTCATAAAAATGAAAACTGTCATCATTTTCTTACTCTCATGTTATGATATTTTGAAGCTACTGTTTTCCATTCACTGAAAGTTTTTATTATTATTATTTATAGTATTATATTAGGAAAATTACTTTTAAAATGACTTAATACAGTATATCATAATAATGAGAAAAATCTCAAAACTTAATGTTATAAAATTGAGAGAAAATTATTATTCATTATATATTTTTATGATCTAACATCTCATTGTGTTGACTTTGAAATTGTAATGACTTACTATATAGTAATAATGAGAAACTTTCCCATAATTTTGACTTAGTATCTCATATAAGATTGCTCACAATTGTGAGTTAATGCAATTTTTTTTTTAAATCTCATTATTATGACTTAAAAGTTTATCATAATAAGGATTTAGTATCTTGTAAAAAATGGACGCTTTCACATAATGATGAAATTTCTCATAATGACTTAGTATCTTGTAAAAACGATTTTTTCATAATAATTAATTTTCTTCTAATAATTACTTAATGTAAGCAACAGACTGGGTGACATTAGGTTACACTAGCGACATCCACTGGATAAAGCCGAATAAATGTGAGAACATGGCATGTACAGTAGTTGTTTTCATTAAAATATAATTTATAATCTATATTTTACATTCATTCTAATTTATTTATTTATTTGTTATTTCTGATAAACTGTATGGTATGCTAAGGTAACCTTGAAATTTTAAGCTTGTAAAATTACTTCAGATTTGCTGTCTCAAGCCAACATCAACGTTTGTCTTAAAAAAAATTTATCTAGTTATGAGCTGTGTTGGGCAAGTTACTCTAAAACAGTAATTAATCACTAGTTACTAATTACATCTCCAACAGTGTAATTCGATAACTGTACTCTCTTTAAAAAGTATTGCATTACTTACTACTAATTACCCATATCAACCTCGATCAGCTGAGCAATACAAGGATAGACATGAAACTGCTCTTTTAATTCTTTCAAATTAATATTATAAAACTGCATAAATTATTCTTCAACTCACCAAAGTATTTAAAGGGAGAAGGTTACATTAAAAATATACATTTTAACATTAGATGATACATTTTGATGTTAAATCCACTATTGCTTTATATAGAATTGTTCTAAAGTCTATGCAGTATTTAATGCAGTTACAGCAGAAGTAACTAATTAAATTACAGTAAAATTAAGAGTAATCCTTTACTTTTTACTCAGGTTTTTATCAGGTTTAACAGCAGTGACCTCAAACATACAGCATTTGTTTCTTATGCATCTCACGACTAATTGCAACGCAACATGTTTAAACTAGTGCTGTCAAACGATTAATCGCGATTAATCGCATCCCAAATAAAAGTTTTTGTTTACATGCTATATGTGTGTGCACTGTGTATATTTATTATGTATATGTGAATACACACGCATGCATGTATATATAAAAAAATATATATGTTATGTTTATATATTAAATATATTTATATATAATATCAATTAGCTGAATATAGATATATACATGTAAATATTTTCAAAATAGATACTGTATACATACATAAGAAATATACACAGTACACACACATATATTATGTAAACAAAAACTTTTATTTTGGATGCGATTAATCGCGATTAATCGTTTGGCACCACATTATAAATCCTTATCCTTATTTAAAATCTTATAAATCCAAAGATGAAATGGCAAATACTGACAAAAATGTCATCTGTTCTTTACATAAAATCACTGTGTGACTTCAAAATACTTGGAATATTGTGTACAATAATAGAGCGCTGCAGCCGTGGTGTCAAAACCTGGAAAAGTAATATGCTGTGGATTCCCTTGAGATTTTCCTATGGGTTTTTATAATGGGGTTTTGCAATTTATGAGCAAAATAAGGTCTGTGGTAAACATCAGGCGACGATACTTGGACGTTTTGCTCTACACGGTAAATTACACACCCATACTGAAAACACAAATCGTGAAGCAGTTCGTTTTTGGAAACATATGTTTCTAATAAGTCACTAGATAAGGGTGTGAGTGTGTGCAGTTTGTGTTGCAGAGCAGAACGTCCAAGTATCGTCAAGTTATGTTTACCGCAGACCTTACTTAGCTCATAAACTGAAAAAAAAACATTATAAAACCCCATGGGAGAATCTTGAGGGAAATAAATATGTGGCCCTGGACCACAAATCCAGTCATAAGGGTCAATTTTTCGAAATTGAGATGTATACATCATCTGAACGCTGAATAAATAAGCTTTCCATTGATGTATGGTTTGTTAGGACAGGACAATATTTGGTCAAGATACAACTATTTGAAAATCTGGAATCTGAGGGTGCAGAAAAATCTAAATATTGAGAAAATCGCCTTTAAAGTTGTCCAAATGAAGTTCTTAGCAATGCATATTACTAATCAAAAATTAAGTTTTAATATATTTACAGTAGGACATTTTCAAAATATCTTCATGGAACATGATCTTTACTTAATATACTAATGATTTTTGGCATAAAAGAAAAATCTATAATTTTGACCCATACAGTGTATTGTTGGCTATTGCTACAAATATACCCCAGCGACTTAAGATTGGTTTTGTGCTCCAGGGTCACATATATGAAGAAGAATCTCTATAGTTAGGTATCAGCAATACTGCGCAATCGTAATAGCAGATGACATCTTTCTTGTTGACCTCCTTTACAGCAAAAGAAAAAGAAGGAGTCATTGCTGAAAAAGAACAACACCTACACGGCCGCGACGGCGACGACGTTTGCTCCGAACATTGCCAGAGACCCTGGTTTGGCAACTATTGCTAAAAGTGCCCCCCCTCCGCCAACCGAGCCCAAGGAAGAGCCAAAACCCAAACCCCCCGAGGCCAAGAAGACCTTCAACAGCGTGAGCAAGATCGACAGGATCGCCAGAATAGCCTTCCCGCTGCTCTTCGGAACCTTTAACTTGGTGTATTGGGCCACTTACTTGAATAAAAAACCCAAAATACAGGGCGCCCTGCAGCCACACTAATTCCATCTCCTCTTTTCTGTTTTTCTTTCTTACGTTTCTAAACAATAACAACAAAAAAGTGAAACAAAAAATTTGTCTCAAATTTGTTTCAATGATAGTCAAGCTCCCACTTTCAAGTTTTTGTCGACATATGTAACATACTGTATCTTCCTATATGATAACGAGAGCGACTGTATTATGTACAAACCACTGCACTGGAAGGGAACTCATACTTACTATATATACAAACAGACCTGAGAAAATGCTATTCTGCAAATGCACATAGAATTATAGTTTAATACTCCCTTCCTTATGGAATAGTTAACCCAAAAAAAAAAAGAAGAAAAAATGATTCTGTCATTAAATACTCTCCCTCGTGTTGTTCCAATCCTGTATGCTCTTGAAGAACACAAAAGGAGACACTTTGCTCTTCTCGTTACGATAGCAGTTTAGCGGCCATAAAAACCAACAACGAGCACCATAAACGTAAAAGTAAAAAGTCCTGTTCCTCACATGAAACTACCACATAGAAATATAGTTGATGTATGCAGTATTTTTATGGCACTTTTTTTATTATTATTTTTTTGTCCTTTTTGGACATATGTGCTGACTATGTTGTTGTATGTGTAAACATTTTGTGTTCCAGAAAAAAAGAAAACACACAAACAACCGACAGGTTTAAAACAACATGAGGGTGAAATAAAAAAAAAAACAGGGTGAACTATTCTCTGAAGATTCTTTTAACATAAAATATGTTTTTGCATTACATTAGCAATGCACATGGAATACGTTTGCATGGGTGAAGCTTTCTATACCCCGTTAACAGCTTGATTTAAACAGTCATGTGCTCCTCTGTTTTCTCTCTTTAGCCTGTGTTCTGGATCTTCTGTTGTTTGACCTTAGGATTCCATTAACAGCAATAAAACATGTCTCAGTGGGGGGGAAAAAAACAATCATTTACTCATGGATATAAAAAGTGTAGAGAAAAGATTAATGTGTATATCATAAAGCATACTATTTATTTTCTTCTCATGTAAATATTATAAAATCTTGGAGATGTCGATATTAATTTTGAGCTTTGCTAAATGTAACTACAAGGTACAAACTCAGTGCTTGACAGAGAGAGAGCGAGTGCATTGTGTTTTGATTTGCACAGATTATTGAGGATATTCGGGTATATGAATATTTATTTTATTTTTATTTGTTTTTTTTATCTACATATTTATAGCCGGATACATATAAATGAAAACTATTATAAAGAGGGACTAAACTAGATAGACTGTCTTGGTGTCGGAATGCAATTTTATATTTAGCATTAAATTACTCTTCAGTCTTTATTTTGGTAGATGCTTTTTGAGAGAAATTGTGGCGGGCACTCACGGGATCTAGATATGATGGCACTAGAGTTATCACTTCTGTGCTGCATCACTTTAAAGTGAACGAGTCAGAGCGGATCAAGAGTAGTGCCTTGTATATATTTGCAAGTTTAGAGTGTACTTTCTTAGAAGGTGCTCTCCTTGTTTCTTTGAATTAGATGGGCAACCTTTCAAAAACATCACTGAAGTATCAGATACACTGCCTTTTGTCTCACAGCCCATAGTGAACATATATTCCATTACAGACATGTTTGTCACTGCTTGTTAATGAAAACTAAAAGAAGACGTGTCTAGCTATTAGCCATGTATGTGAATACACTGTTCTACATATAAATATGTCTTGTAGTGCTATTACAATGCCAAAATTTTTTATGTTTGTGGCATGTCAGTTGCTCCTCAAGCACCTATTGAAAAGAAACCAAACTTATAAAGAGTATCCTCTCTATTTTTGGACTGAGAGAAAAAAGAAAAAAAAGTTATCTTAAATGAGGAACTTTTACATATGATCATACTTTACTTTGATGTAGCAATATAGATTAGTAAGGGCTTTTTTGTGATCGAAGTGATAAAAGGCACCCCATTATGATCAATTTGAGTTGCTATTGTTGGTATGTTTATAAACGCCTGAAATATAAGAAGCTCTTATAAGTTGGCAGTACTCCTCTGTTTTGTCAGTTTGGTTACTTTCCGTGTTTAAAAAGCACTTTTTTATTCCTTTTTCAAAATAACGAATACACAAAATTTTGAAACGGACGTTTTTGGGGTATGCCACTGGATCAGGATATTTCCATCACATTATCTGGACTACATGATGCATATAAATGTCATGTTACCCCTCTTTAATTTAGAGCTTTTTGACAGTATCTAGGAGTTTGCTGAGTTTGTGCCAGATTACTCTGGGATATGTGTGAAAACAGTATGCAAATGCACAGTCATGGATTCCTTTAGAGCCAGACTTTTGTGAATGCGATAAAATTATGAGTTCAATGTATGTATGTGTATATATATATATATATATATATATATACATACACACACACACACAGATTTTCCATGATGATACTTGTTCTAAAGATGCAACATTTTATTTGTACCAACCTCTTGTTATGCATTTTGCACATTATAGGCATATTTGATATTTATGTAGTCAGCTTTGTGCTATGCAAGGATAACTTTGAACCATATTAATTAGCTTCACACCCCTCCTCACTGTCGTTTCCAATATATATTGTAAAAAGTCCGTTACGAACTGTGCACCCTATTTAGCTGTGGGACTGTTTGTCATTCTGAAAGCATGTAAAGATCTGGAATAATCCATTTTAAAGACAGGGTAATGGCAATGGCAATAAAAAAACAAGGATTGAAAAGAATATTTCAGTTAGTGTATTGTATTATTTACACAACAAACAATAGATATATTTAGATTTGTTTCGTTGCATCTAATAATATATTTTTGATGACCTGTGTTATGGATTAAGAACTTGTAATTTTATTTGTTTTATGGGAGATTATAGCATTTCATATGCATAGCAGATTGTGAAAGTGGTTTAATTTTTGATTTTGCAATGTACTGAAGAAATCCAACACGCACTGTAATTAAAAAACTACATCTGTGCTTGACAAAATTTGAAGTAACAACTAACTCGAAAGATGAACATGTGCATAAATGGTCAGCAATGTGCACAAGTCCAGAGGCAAAGTATGATTTATTCTGTACTGTACACTGGGACATTGTCTTTGTAAAGGTTTGCTTTCTTAAATGTTATGGCCCTGTAGAATTTGATTATCTTCATTAGTCATACAATAAAAGAAAAAAGAAATCTATCACGTTTGGTCATTTTTGTTGCTTTAATTTGCTTGATGCATATTTTTGCCTTGTTTTCCAACCCTGATTCCCTGAGTAGGGAACGAGATGCTGCGTTCTGCCACAGCTCTTCATTAGACATTCCCTTTCATGAGTTCACGCTTAGATGCAAACATTGTCAGCATGATTTGCAGCATGATCAGTGCATTGTGAAACTTGTGCAAGAAGTGAAATGTCCTCTGCTTCCGTGTCACTTCTCTGTGCTTACTTTGTCACATTCACTTTGTGTAGTTTTTGAAGCGTCAGCTTTGGAAGTCCTGTACACTTGCATTATATGGACTCACAGAAATGGATTATGTTTATGTTTACCTCATAATTAAAGGGGTCATGATATGCATTTCCAGATCTTATGAAGTTAGCAGTTTTTTGTAACAAAAAAGTTCAAATATTTGTAAAATAATTGTCCTTCCTTATATTTTCAATCTGTCAAAAACACTTCATTTAAGAAGGCATTAACTACTTAATCGCACTGTATCAATGCTCTTCTTTACAGCCATAAATAACAATAAAGGTGATTTGATTTGAGCATGTGTGACTTGATATGATATGAAACGTTTTGAACCTGAGTCAGAATAAAATGATAATAAAACTAACAACATAATAAAACTAACACAACTGCAACGATTGCCTCCAAAGATAAAATACTCAGCACTGCTGTATCTTTCAATACAAGATATTTAGAAAAAAATGGCATCATGTTGAGAATAGTTAAAGGAATCTGTTGTGAAATGCAACAAAAAAATATGTGACCCTGGACCACAAAACCAGTCTTAAGTTCTTAAGTAAGCAATAGCCAAAAACACATCAAAATTATTGATTTTTCTTTTATGCCAAAAATCATTAGGATATTAAGTAAAGATCATGTTCCATGAAAATATTTTGTCAATTTCCTACCATAAATATATAAAAACTTCATTTTTGATTAGTAATATGCATTGCTAAGAACTTCATTTGGACAACTTTAAAGATGATTTTCTCAATATTTAGATTTTTTTGCACCCTCAGATTCCAGATTTTCAAATAGTTGTATCTCAGCCAAATATTGTCCTATGATATATTGTCCTTCGGATGATGTATAAATCTCAATTTCGAAAAATTAAGACTGGTTTTGTGGTCCAGGGTCACATATTAAAAAAATTATTGTTCAATCGCTCAGGCACGTCGTGAAAAAAACTTCAGCCGTGCATTTCTAATAGTTGATGGATATGCAGAGTTTTTGGATGTGCACTTCGTCTGCTTTCAGGGACGGAACAACGTCTGACGGTCTTACTCGACAGCTTGATTTACATACACATAAGGGGCATGCCTACTTAAATCTATATATATAATATTTAAACTAAATTCAAAGTCAAAATTCTCATTCTTTCTTATAGAGTTGATTGATTTTGTTTATCCCTAAACGTTACTTAATGCATTAACTATCACACATATACTAAAGTATTTAAGGCTGTCGTTATTCATGCACGAGTTCAAATTACTTCAGAAGAATAGCTTTTATTGATTCATGATTAGTTCCTGCCTTCACTAATCATTAGTTCATGTTATTTTAAGTACCAGTGCATGATTATTCATGTACAGTCATTGTAAAGCCTTACCAGATGTTTTCACTGGAAGCAAGATAAAAATAAAGATTAAAAGAAAGTTCACCTAGTAGTTAATAGAGTTGTCAATCCCAAACTGCCTAAAGGTCCTTTATCCTCAGTACTTACAGTTCTCTCTCTGTTATCTTCAGGGCACAGGCGATTGTAGTGTACTCTGTGAATAAGTTCATTTCAGCAAACCTTTTTTTATGGTGATGAAGTGTTAATTGGTTGAGACCCATAGACGAGGCCTGTGGATGTGCTGTGCTCACTCTGCAAACCCTCACCTCAGGTGAAGCACAGCTTGTGCTTCCTCCAGAGCAGCTGAGGCATGCTTGAAGACGGTTACATAACCACGGTGCTCCTTTAGTCAAGCACTCCTGTGCCCACCTCATCTTCTCCAACCCTCCCAGACGTCCTTGCTCATGATGCGAGAGGAATCAGAGGAGAGCTGGGACCGTTATTACTCAGACTCCACTATTACACAAATTACAAACAGTCTAATAAAATCAATGTGCTAGTTAGTTAATGATCAGAACCTAATGAGAAGAAAATGCTGGTATTTAGGGTGCTTATCAGAGCAGGTAATGTTCTCTTTAAATGCTGGTCTGAGGTCAGGTTTGTGGTTTCTCATAAAATGATTACGGCTTAATAGCTTGATAGTGTTATACATTTTTTAATAATTTCAATTCCCCCCAGAGGTCTGCTTATAATGTTATTTTTTCAGCACTAAAAGCAGATAAAAATTTGATTTCAAGAACATTTCCCAAAGTGGGCCTGTCCCTGAATCAAATGGGCCATTTTAAGTAATATACCTATCACGTGGAATGAGCACACTTTGTAGAACATGCAGACATGTAAAATACTGTATAACTGAATATGTTCATTTTGGAAATTAACTTTAGTCACTTGCAGTGTTGGGGAGGAACTAGTTGCATGTAACGGCATTACGTAAATTAATTACAAATTGCGGTAACACTTTATTTTAAGGTGTCCTTGTTACTTATGTTACATGTACTTACTATTATAATAACTATTAATTATGCATAATTACATGCAAGTAACCCTAAGTAATCCTAACCCTATAGTAAGTACATGTAGTTAATTAATGTTACTCAGTACTTAAATGTATAATTACACTGTAACAAGGACACTTTCAAATAAAGTGTAACCGTTGCATTGCCGGTTTTTGAAGTGCACACTGCCTCCTGCCATTTAAAGGCCATTTAGTAAAGCAATGCTACTCTGATGCTTTTGACTGGTTCTCTGGTTTGAATTGGTTTGAATTTGCAGTGCACCATGTCTGGCAATTCCATCAATCCACATTGCCTCTGAAAGCTTTATTTATTTATTTTTATTTTTTATATTTAGGCTGTTTGAGAGTTGCCACCATGGCGAGTGATCAAAATTCCAGTGCTGGAAATTTCTAAACCATTTCATCCAGAAATCAGAAAAGGCTGCAAATATAACAGTTCAGTGCAAAATATGTTTGCCGATTATTAAAATTCTATTGACATCAAAGGTTTCAGTGTCGAACCTGAGGAAGCCTTAATTACAGTTAGCCTCCAGTTAACTGTAAGCAGTCATTAAATAAAGCAGAAAAGGCATTGCCTCATCTGTATTGCTTGGTGCATGCAAGGTAGTTTATTTAACAATGTTAATCTCTATTCATAACAAGAGATTTTAGGATACAGAATAGGATACATGCTTATTCGATAACTGGTTTATTTCCTATTTGGGTTTATGTATATGCTTTATTTTTTTATTTTTTTCCAAGGCATTGTTAGATGCCAGTGTTCCCAGTTATAGCTATTCAAAGAACAGAATCATTGCTATTAAACTATTTCTTGTTCTGATTTTAAATCTGTATTTAAGCTCAGAACGATCTCAAAGTAAAAAGAGCTGCTAAAGTCTGATTTTGTGGTGACTGTGCTTTAAAATTAAATTTTTGTAATCTCAATTCAAGTGATGAAGGATTTTGAAAGTCTGAGAGTAATCAGAGTTGAGTCCCAGAGTTGTTTGAAAATGATTAACAGTTGAAAACATCAGTTAGAAATTAAAAAAAAAAAAAGTAATCAAATGTAATCAGTTACATTACATCAATAAAGTAATTGAAATAGTCACACTACTTATTACATTTTAAATATGGTAACTTGTAATCTGTAACCTATCACATTTCCAAAGTAACCATCCCAACACTGGTGTTTTCTAGTGTTTCCAAATAAAATGTTCCAATTTTAAAATGTTTTAAAACATTTTCCAGTAAGGTTAATGGAATGTTTATTCAAAGTTATCTGTTATTTAATAACCTTCCTAAAATGCAAATGTAATCATTTTTCTGAAATGTTTTAGTTGGACGTTCATCTAACATTATTATTATTATTATTATTATTATTATGCTATACTACTTGTTTAGTGAACATTCAAAAGTAACATTCCCATAATGTCTACAAAATGATCAAATGGAATGTTCATATAACCAAGAAAAAATAAAAATAAAATTTTTTTAAAACAATAAAAAAAATACGTATACAGGCAACAGTCAGAAACAACATTTTGAGAACTTAATAGTAACATTAGCAAAACGTTCTTCAAACACATTTTTGTTAACAGGATGCAAGTTACTAAATTCACCCTTACTTCACACTGCACTCCGCATGATTAATCAATGTATTCAATAAAAATTTGAAAAATACAATTATTTGTGTTTTATTTATCTGTAGTTGTGAGTTAAATAGAGACCAGGACGCATTTTATGACTAATCAGTGCAGAAATCCAGATAATTTCAAAGTATTCACAAATGTATCATTCCCACTGTATGTTATTTACAAGTATACTATATACGTGGCATAATTAGTGTATAAAATATTCTGTGTACGGTTTTATGCATATTTGTATATTAAATTGTACACATCTATGTATATCCAAGCCTTTCAATATATGTTGATATTAAATTTGTAAATATAAAAGTTAGACATATTAAAGTTTTATAAGAAAGGAAGAAATGAGAATGCTCTGAGAGGAGTGGTGGTGGCATGGATTGGTGTAAAATGTGAAATTATCACCCTCGATACCCAGCAATATGTCATATATTACATTTTCAATGGAAAGTTTAAGTGCTGGAGATTATTTCTTGGTCTGGATACCCTTCATAACAAGAATAACATATTTGTTATATCTTAAGGCTGAAATTGGTTATTTGACATTTCAGTGCTTTAATGCAATGCTTTATTTTTTGTTGTTGAATCTGTCTTAGAATACATGCTAGGGATTTCTGTTTTTGTGTGTGTGTGTGTGTGTGTGTGTGTACAGAGATGATAGAGCCCTCTTCTCAGAGATATATGAAGTGTTTCAGACAGGCAGAGCTCAGTGATTGGCTTCATCACAGCCAATCAAATGACAGAGACCTGATGATCTACGTCCGTGTTAGGCAACCCAGTGTAACAGGTGTCACAATGGTTACTAGGGCTGTTTATCGCTATACATTTGTTTCCAGATTAATTAAATTCTGATTAAAAAGCATTTGATTTAATTCAGTTCCTTTTTTTATAATTAGGTTTTATTCTATTCAATTTATTTTGTTATAGTTCAGTTACAGTGTCCATTTTACTTACAAATGAAATAAATTATGTCTCAGCTGTTGATGTAAATTATGCAGGGAAACTTCTGATACTTTTATGAAAATAAGACTATGTGTGTGTGTGTGTGTGTGTGTGTCGAGACAGCAGAAATAATCTCACCATCATTGTGTCTGTTTTCTTTCCAGTGTATCATCCCTTTATTAACACTGCACAATATCATTTTCTCATTTTTAGTTCGGGAATACTTACGTTAGTGATGCAGGCTTACATAACCCAACTTATGTAATGCAATTAAAAAAAGGCTCTCTGTTTTTTTTCCAAACCTTTTATTCACATTGTTATGTGCAGGCTCTTCTTCTCAAAGGAAGTGCCAAAAAAATTCAAGGTGATTCTGCTGGTTTGCACAGCAACTGCATTCTTGTTACAGAATTTCACAGTATATAAATAACCATACACACAGACATTTGTTCTTTGTTATGAGCTTTGTGGTGTGATGGTATATATATCATGTGGCGGTAGAAATGTGTCAACCAAAATTCTGCTTCACCATTTATGAAGTGCTATATCGTGATGTGATTTGAAAGATATTAATCACCAAGCAGAAAGCTATAGCAAATGCTGTAAACTGTGACACAGACAGGAACTTCCAGTTTATAATAAGAGTGATTTCACAGTTTAATGGGACAGGTGTACAGCTAAATCAGCATTACAAAGGCTTCAAACATGGTTTATCCGATCATATTTACCTTTTATTTTTTTTTACTCAAATAATGTGAAGCAGCTGTTATTGCACTGATGCCAGACTCATTGAATTTATTGATTTGCTATAAATGATAGTATATTTTGGTTTGCAGCTATCAAATCCCCACAAAAAAAGAGAGAAATGTTTAACGTCAATTCCATTTAAAAAACTGGATTACTGAAACTAGATTACTTTTTGTTCCTGTATGTTTTTGGCCACCAGGGTTATGTCATATTTTGCAGTCTCTGTGCTCATCTTTGGTAAAGTGCACTATTAGTTTGCCGTTTTGTTCCCTGTTTCCCTTTGTCTTGTTATTCAATTTGTTACCCTGTGTGTATGTAGTTTTCTGTGTTTGTTCTCTATTGTTGTGCTATCATGCATGTTGCGTTGGTGTGCTCAGTTTGGTCTCTTTGTGTTTTGTATTCCGGTTCCTGAATTAATTGTATTTTTGATATTACTTTAATAAAACTCTGCATTCGTGTCCTGCTTTCCCCTTTCTCTGACTTCACCAAATGTTACAGTGGAGATGTCCTCAGACTATAATGACATATTTCTGTGCTCCATGGTTCTTCGCACCAGACTTAACAATAATAATTCACAACAGGGGTTGTTGGACTGAGGCATAGTCGGAGACCAAACAATATTTAAAAAACAAAGAGTCATAAGAGCTGCCATCCTGCATAAATATCTGCCTCGTGCTGGCGAGATGACTCGTGAGGAGAGCCAAAGCAAACAAGCCATTTAAAGAGAAGCGAACACAATGCTGGGAGCTGACACACTCCAGACTCCTGGGATGCAGTCCTCTTGAAAAAATTAAGTTACATACTATTCAGTATTTTACACTATGTTAATGAAATCACTATCAACAAAATCTATTTACTCTGCAACTGCATGAATAATATTATGAGATTAATGATTTCAATATTACTAAAACTGCTAGTTAGTGCTGACAGCCCTCTCGTTCGTGTGCTATTGCTTAATTATATTATGTTTTAAACACAAAAACTCATATAGGGGCAATGCATATCTTGAATGTTGGGGGGATTTTTTGTTAATTTTGGTGGTATTTACAGCCTTGCACAATGCTATTTTATACCAATGCCAGACTAGATTGCTTGTTGTTAAGCTTAATAGAGGGTTATTAGGATGTTTTATTAATAGCGGTTTAATTTCACAGCAGTGGTATCGCAGAATTAGAACTTAAATGCATAAAATGTATTGCAAAAAGAGGGAGAAAAAGGCTTGCAAAAAGGCCAAAATAGCAGGTGCTTGGGCATCAATTTTGGTCTATCTGTGCACGTTCCTGGCTTTTGATTAATCAAGATTATTTATTATGATTTTCTTTTTACAGCCATTGTTTTATCTAAAAAGATATTTGAAGGTGTAAACTGATATAGGTAAGTGAAAATATGTCTTAAGTCACTGGGTATATTTGTAGCAATAGCCAACAATACATTGTATGGGTCAAAATTATAGATTTTTCTTTTATGCCAAAAATCATTAGGATATTAAGTAAAGATCATGTTCCATGAAGATATTTTGTACATTTCCTACCGTAAATATATCAAAACTTAATTTTTGATTAGTAATATGCATTGCTAAGAACTTAATTTGAACAACTTTAAAGATGATTTTCTCAATATTTAGATTTTTTTGCACCCTCAGATTCCAGATTTTCAAATAGTTGTATCTCGACCAAATATTGTCCTATCATAACAAACCATACATCAATGGAAAGTTTATTTATTCAGCTTTCAGATGATGCATAAATCTCAATTTCGAACAATTGACCCTTATGACTGGTTTTGTGGTCCAGGGTCACATATATACAGAAGTGAGAAAAGAATATTAATAGAGATAAACTGTGTGTGTCACAGGACATATGTGTGAATGTTTTGAAGTACAAAAATAATTAGTCATCCATCAGACATTTCGGTTACCCGTGTATAGGTTTAATCGTTAAAACTTATTTCATACTAGTTCGGTTAAAATGTTACACAAGTGCATGAAATATGAATATTTATGGGAAATAAAAGATTTATTGATGGGTAATAGTGCATATGGGTTTGTGTAATGTCATACCTTGCTTTTATACATGTTGTTTTTTTATTGTTTTGCAATCTTTTTTTATTTAATGGTAATTTAATGGGGGGGGGGGGGGGGG
>NW_015652138.1:604387-643156 GCF_001515625.1 Sinocyclocheilus rhinocerous
GGGGGGGGGGGGGATTATGCATTGTATTGATTATGCATTGTATTAATTGTGCATTGTAATTATGCATTTACAATGCATAATTAGTAGGGGAACAGGACATTTTGTATATATAACCACCATGAATCCGAGACAAATGTCCCTTTGTGGATGAACAGCAGGGCTGCACTGATCCATCAACTAGACTAAGTTTATACTGGTTTCCATGTTGGTCTAAGCAGGTCTTCTTAATAGGGCTGTTGGGCACATCCCCTTTCCTAACCTTTAAGTCAAAACCTTAGTGAGTCAGTGTGTCTCTTCACACGTTTTTAATTCAGTCACTTCACATTTTCTGCAACTAGACACTGAAGCAACAGTGAAAGAGTCGACAGCGAATGAAAAGCAACCAATTGGAATCTTTATCACGTTAGCAAAATTGAATTTCATTCCATTTGTACCTTTGACTTTGCTTTGAAAGTGCGTGCTACAGTCGCCAGGTTTGCAGGGAGAATGCAGATGACTGACTGAGAGGAGCAGTGAGACAAACAGAAAAAAGAGAGAGACAGATTTTTGGTTCCCTCACACATTTTTGAAGCAGCCTGTAATCATACATATGGAAATTCTGCATTTACCCACTCTTTCTATGGAGAGCATATCAAACCGGTGTGTTAGAACAACCTGTATGAGAAGACAAAAAGAGTGAGAGAGAGAGAGAAATATAGAGCTACAGAGAATGAGACTTGGCTAGCTCCTTTTCTTCATAAGCACGTCAATGCAGAGCCTCCAGCAGGGGGAGGTGTTGCAACAGCTGATCGGTGTCCAGTAATACCACAGAGACTGCCAGTCAAGAGACAGAGACACACAAACAGAGAAAGATAGAGCCAAGAAGAAGGACGATCCTCTCAGTCAGCCCTGCTCCTCTGTCCATGTCCTCCTGGGAGAGACCGTTTTAACCAAGTCCTTAATGCCAGCACTCTGAGAAAAAAATAAAGGAATGAAACACTGAGAACAGCGTAGGCTGAGCCTGAATATCAGCATTTCTCATGTTGTGTCATTTAACTGGAATGTAACAGAATAAACCTGCTCAAAAACGGAACAGTGTGTTCTGAATTTAGACAATTATCCTTCAGTTGAGTTTTAGCTCTTAGCAGTTGAGTTCCCTTTGAAAAAGTCTGGTGCACAGTGCAGCGTATTCTGCAAGAACTTCACTTCAAGTCCACTTAGGCTGCATCCACACTGTCAGTGTTTGGATCTAGCAACCGCATTTACTTACAGGTGTGAGTCTTGAGTGCTGTTCACACAGCAGCTGACAATAGCTGCTCGAGTGCTGCCTATACAAACATGCAATGAAAGTCAAGCCTGTATTCTGTTTGTGACTATAACCTCTAAACAGAGCAACAGTGACTATCAAGCATACAGTCGATATGACTGTCATACAGTGCCATATCTAAGATAGCAACGTCCCTAAAACTGTCAATTCTTATCACATTTTAAAAGTTTAGTCGAAGTGGGAATTCATCTGTCAGACCTAAATGGTTACACTTATTTTGATGGTCCCCTTTAGAAATTATGCTGACTAAAAGAAAACTTGCAAATGCATGTCAGCTAACTCTCATTAGAGTACTAGTAGACCGAAGAACCTGTGTGTTGAGTTTGATATCAACCTGTCTTTTGATAGTCACATTGCCAGTGTTTGTAGAACAGACTTCTTGTTTCTGATGCATTCATGACCTCCAGATTGCATTACTGTTAGCAAGTGCACAGATAGACCCCAAGCGGCGTCTGACTAAATAAATGCCCTTTTTGCAAGATATGTTTTTTCCTTTTAGTTTTTATGTGATTTTGACTAATTGACTAATTTTGACTAATTTTGTATTAAGCGTGTACCCAACAAATACTAAGTTACAAATACTAAGTCATGAAACTCTAGATGGCGCAGGCTGATTGGTTCTATCATAATGACATCATTATTGACGTGGCGCAGCTGATTGGTTCTTTTTGTATCAGCAGCCAATGAGCTTGCTGCTCAAACATTCAAATACTCGGCTAGTGCTTGCTGTAGCAGTTGCAGCGCGCTTCAGAAAGCATCTGAAATCAACATCTGAGATAAGAGAATACTCTTTTAAGTATATCACTGTGCATAGTGCGTGGTCTGCCTAATCAATTTCTAAATGAGCAACCATAAACAAGCATTTAGCATTTACATTTATACAGCTGCAGCAGCAAGCAGTCTGTAATTGTTCTGAGGACAAGGACTTGAGTTAAGACAAGGAGTTAAGGACATGAGAACAGGCTTAAATGAAATAAGAATTCCCGTTTGTACGCATTTCAACTGGGGTTCGCCATATTTAGCTGCTTAACCTCAGCGTTCACGTTTTCTTATTTCTTCGATGTTTTCTGTAGCTGTGCTGAGTGTGTGGTTGATTCCTAATGGCTTTAATACACAACAAGAAAAATCAATGATTTTTAAAAGAAAAATCAATGATAGTTATCAAATGACTTAATTAATATAGTTTGCTCAGGTGGATGCTGGGGTCTTCTCTCATCAGCTTGCAAAGTATATCTTTTTGTTAACTGCACATAGTGTGCATTCTAACTAGTGTTAAGCCGGTTAAGCTGACCTGTTTTCATTATTTCCATACAGTATGTCTGAATATATGCACGTTCGCTGATGCAGCAGATAATATTCTTACACTCAGAGACATGCATTTATTTGGCTGTATTGTCCATTTCTGTGTCTCCTGCTTTGATGGGGGTTATCTCATATATGTTATATGTGCAGCAGCAGCATTTCTTACATGCTCACAGCAGCTGTGGGTGTACTGTGCGTAACAGATCTATTCCACCAAGACCAAACACATTGACATTGCCATGTATATTACCATGCTAAACTTTCCGAGAGTTGTCTGCATTTAAGAACTACATTTAAGTTCTAATTATTTAGAAATGCATCAATTTTGATTGTTCCTCCTGTGTTTGATGTGAGTAAAAGACATCAATTTACTACGTCCCTTTACAATCTTTTTTTATATATATACAATGTAACAATGGCTCTCAGTTTTCAAACTAGGGAAGTCCTTTCTCATCAAGAATTTTCAGAAGGTACTGGGGCTTATGGCTCCAGCTTCGCCCGTAATCCCATTGGGGTTGCTTCGTATGTACGGGACACGCGCGAGTTACAGTAAAGTGCAGCTCTCTCAGTGCCTTAGCCCCTTAGGGAGAACGGGCCCTTTATCAAAATGGTGTGGAAATGACACACGTTTTCAGACAGAAAACAGACCATTGCTCTCTCAGGCAGGGGGAACGATCTGGCATCCTAAACCAGGCCTGTGGAATCTGCATGTCTTGCCGCTCAGTCCCCAATGTCAGACACCTTGACTGTTGTTTTCTTATATGTCTATGTCATAGTTAATCTAAAATACTATTATTCATTGCAGCTAACTAACTAATAAATTCATCCCATGTTGCACATCGCGAACCAAAATTCTACTATGTGGTTTATGTTATTTTTCATACTATGGGGCTGTTGAATGCTTGAATCTGATTGGTTGACAAATGTTCTATAGAACATTTGTCAACCAATCAGATTCAAGCTAGTTTAGCTAGTTAGCTAAAATCCCAGCACTGGAATGAAGGGGCCAAATGATAGTTTTTATGGTTTCTAGTTGCAGGGGCATAGCATCTGGGGGGAAAGGGGAACAGAGTGCATTGAGTGCAAGAGTCCTGCCTCAAACTACTTTAGCTATGCATTTCCTGGAAAGTAATTGCATACTTATAACTTATAAGTACAGGACTCTTGCACTCAATGCACTTTTCCCCCAGTTGCTATGCCCCTGCAACTAGAAACCATAAAAACTATCATTTGGCCCATTCATTCCAGTGCTGGGTTCACACATGCTCATATCAGCTTATCGGTCTTCAGTTCAGTGACTGTTAGAGGAGCGCTGAATGAGTTGCAAGCTCTTTATAAAAATGAGTTGCAAGCTCTAATAAACATTTTCTTTATGCTTTTTGGCTCGTTTGCTCATAATCAACAAATTAGTTTAAATTAACATATCTTAACATTAATAATCACCATCCTTATTGTAATTTGAAGGACTTTGATAACGAATGCAAAATTTAATAAACGTATGTAATTATGTCCGAAAACGCTTTTTTTTTGCAACTAGAGATGCATAACCTGGTTTGTATAGAAATAGGGCTAAAGAGGCATCTAGTGGTGAAACAATGGTATGACATTTGATTTTATTTCTTTCCACCAGTTAGCACTAATCTGCCTCCTTTGGATTTTAGAGTTTGCTCTATTTTTAACTATTTTTAAATAAACAGCAACTCATGCAAAAGCTAAAATAATTAAACTAATCCTCACCACATGACTCTAATGAATTTATGTTACATAAATATCATTCCAAAGTTTGTTAGGTTAATATATTTATAGAAACATATCTATTTTAAATGTATATTCGTATAACTCATTTAGTAGATGCCTTCATCCAAGTTGAGGTACACATCAAGTGATTATTCATTTTTTCTTAAGCGGGCAATAACATTACAAGTTTCAAAACAATACAAAGTTTCAAACATTGTCTAAAATTGTACAGGCTGAAGCAGGGATGGATGTAAAGAAAAGAAAAATAAATATTTTTTTAAAGAGTCATAATATTCATTACATTCAAACTAGCAAGCTGAAAAGCTAGAGCTGCAAGAATTCTCAGGCACTGTTGTGGTGGTTTGGGTGTCAGTGCTAAAAGTTGTTGTTTACCATATTTAAAAAGATGGAAAAACATGTTGATGTGTGCATCCTGGCCTTGATAACACTAGACAAGCCTCTGTCTTTCCGCATTAAATGCTTTCAGTCTAATTGATCCAAAACTCAAATAGCTGGAGCACTCTCTACAACATCCAGGAAAGAGAAGGGTCAGTTTTCTTAAAGCCAGAGAGCAATTACTCGGTCCTGTGATCCAATTTAGACAGAGGTACCTGCCTCACTGAAGCATAATGGATTTAGTTAAGAACTTTTTAATGTTTTCTCTGGAACGTGTTCAAACCTAAGATGGATTATTTACCTATGCAGGTTCATGGATCCTCTCACCTCTTTCTCAGGAGCTGGAAAGCTGAGCTTCCCCACAGCACTTTAGAGCGGAAGCTCCCTGGGCTTTGCTGAGATATTGATGCCTTTGGCTTCCCTGTTAGTAAGATATCTGATTCTCTGTCAGTCGGCAGCCTGCCGAGTAAAACGAGGCCTTGAGGTAGTGGTTGGGTTGGTGCCCACAAATCAGGAATGATGCTCTGCATTCTGTCATAGGAGTCAATGAGACTGTCTTAGTACATTCACAAAAAAAGCACCAGCTGGTAAGTGAATAAATTATCATTACTATCTATCAATAACTAATTAAAATGCACAAATTCATGTCATTTCGGATTTACAATGTAATCCACACATACATGCCAAAACAAGTTTTTTTGTAGTTTTGTATTCTGCTTCAAAAATTTACAGAAATATGCTTTTGCAATACATTTTGATACTGTTTATGTGATTTTTATTTAGAAATATAACGGGTCTGATCTGTTATCACATCTGCTATCTCCACATTTTCATTGACATCCATCATTTTGAGAGATAAAATGCAAGACAGAAAAACCATTTCAATTAGCTATTTTCCTATTTTTACAAATCAAATAATAAATAATAGATTATGAAATCTGAATATATTCTTATTATTCCAAGCATATGACATTTTATTTACCGCAGACGATAATGCGACTGGCAATGTGAGCAGCGCGTTCCCCGGGTTCGTAGGGTCACAAAAATATGTTTGTAGTTGCCAGTGTACAACTGTGAAATGCTTTGTTTAGACTCTGGCCGTGCAATGTTTTTACTTTTCCTACTGTTTTCATGTTAATGATTGTTTGTTCATGTGGCATTCAAAGTATCGACAGTTCTTCCGTATTGTCATGTACATCTGAGTGAAATGTAAAAATGTAGGGCAGAACCTCAATCTAGGTCCATCTGAATGTGATCTTGCAGTCATTGCAAGGAATGGGTGGGGTTAAGCATAATTAAGACTATAATAATTAAAGAATTCTGGCATAAGTCACCCGAGAGAAGTCTGTTGCTTTATCAGAAGGTTATGGCATTTTGATTTTAATATTATGAAAAAATTGAACAAAACATGCATGGATGAATCGTTCACCAGGGCTCGCAAAAAGCTCGCTGGCGTATCTATGATGATCTTGCTAGTCGTTTAGGTTGTTTAGTTAATTGTTCTCACCTGTTTACCTCACTATTTATTGTGCTTCCGTTTCTCCTGTTTTTGCCAGATTGTTTTGTGCTGGAGGCTGCTAGCTTTTCACTTCTGTTCTTCAGCCATGTCCGGTCTTGCTTTGTTCTGTTCTGTTTCTCTCGTTTTGGTCCAGCTCGAGGTCGTTCCTGTTAGTGCCTCTTCCACTGCACACTGCCAAACATGATACTAAATATGGCCTACGTGGCTTTCCTGAAAGCTCTGTGCTTTTTAGACAACACTCGGTGACAGTCAGCATGAGATTGCGCATCTTTAATACGTCAAGAATGTCGAGGACATGAGAATGCACTCATGTTTAGAGACATCCGTTCAGAGTGTTAGAGAGGCACTGTTCTCCCAAAAGGCTGTCTGGAAAAATCATGCATGTGTGTGTGATGCTTATTTAAATTTTATATTTTTAGCTTAGATTCTGCCATGGTTGAAACTTTTTTCAGTCATGCTCTGGACTGACAACGGGATTTGTAGGTGTGTTGGGGGGAAGATGATGTTATTTCTATTATATTAATTATTATTTTTTATTATTACTATTATTACATATTTGTTTACTTAATATATTTCAAATGAAAAATTATAAGAAAATTACTTAAACACTGATTTATTGCACAATCACTAAATAAATTACCTGATATTATATTTGTGTTTCATGTTCATTATTTGAATAAAGATGACATTAATTAGGATCTGTGATCATTTAAAACACACACAGCATCTATGTTTCTCATACTGTATTTTAGCACCTTTGGCTGCAATTTCCTCGAGATTTTTAAGTTTAGGTTGAGGTGCTTTGCACTAACGAGGATCCATGTGCAGAGTTTAATGGTAAAACCAGAAACAGACAGGGGATCAAAAACCAGAAGGAACAATCCGATTGTCATGAATTCTGTCCATAGACTTCCATCCGACTGCCACAAGAGGTCGCCTCTTCATCATATTGAATCTCACACCACACAGACTGTTACATGTCACTCTGGACTACATTTCCCATCATCCATTGCACTGATTGCATACGGCTGTAACCAATCACACGCTCACCTGAAAGCTATTACACACATTATATAACACCCACTCAGATCCTGCTCAAGTCGCCGAGTATTGTTCTGCATTTATTACTCTCCTAGTGTTAGTTGCTTTACTGAGCCATTCCGTGTTTCTGTTTAGTCTCTAATATTGTTCTGTGTTTATCACTCACCTAGTGATAGCTGCTTTACGGAGCCTAGTTTCTAGTTCTAGTTTAATCTAGTCATTCCGTGTTACCTTGTTTCCTGTTTCTTTATTCCTGCCTGTGTATCTTCACTGTAAAAAAAAATCCGTAAAATTTACAGTAAAAAAAACGGCAGCTGTGGTTGCCGGAATTTTACCGTAAAAAATACGGTAGCAACTTTTAGGTTTTACGGTTTTAACTTAAATTTACAGTTAAATACCGTAATTTCATTAACTGATATAATGTTAATATACCAACCTAAGTACTGAAATCTGTTTAGTATCTTTGTAGTACACTGATAACCACCAAATGCAGGTGGTGATGAGAAAGTCACATGATGAACCAAAGCCCATCACAAGCAGCTTTTAAATAATAACATATATAGAAGATGCACAGTGTCATTCACACAAACACTAAACACTATCATGGTAACACACATGAAACTGAAATAATGCAATAAACATTCATTTAACAACATTAGGTGTAACATACAACCCTAATATACACAACTGATAAGAAAAAACTAAGAAGAAACATAGTTATTTCAACAACAAAAAAACATCAAATTTGAAATGTAACACAGGGAATTCTGGGAATGTCAATTTACAGTTATTCACTGTTAATTATACGGTCTTTTTTACTTACAAAAACGGTATACTACCGTAAAATTAATGTCCAATACATGTAATGTCCAATACAGTTTTTCACCGTAAATAGTAGGGGAATTAACCGTTAACCATTTAAAAGGTTTTCTTTTACCGTTAAATTCACTGTCATTTTTTACAGTGTTGGATTAACCCTTGTCTCGCTGCTCGGACTCTGTTTGCACCTCGTCTGGACTGTTGCTCATGTTTCTGGATTACCCCTCTTGTCAAGCCCTCTGGATTCTGTTCGCCGATCAATGACCCAGGCCAGCCCTAAAAATACTCTTTGTCTTGTCTTATACATATCTGTTTGCTGATGCTCGACCCTGCCTGTGTATGACCATGTCTATGAATAAAGCTTTGAGTATGGATCCGCACGTCTCACGTCTCATCAGCCCCGTAACACCGATCAAGCAACGGAAGAGACAGCAGGGTCATACATTGGATAATATACAAGTAAATAAACTCTCAGAATTGCACAATGAGAACAAGACTTTGCAAATATAGTGAGAAAGCCCGGGTCTCTTTTCCCCAAATGTTCAGTTTGGCCAAATTATGGAGGCCCTTGGGAATATTCAAGGAAGCATGGTTGTTTGTTTTTTTAGGCCTAGCCCAGATCTGTGCTTTGACAGTATTTCTGAGCTTTGTAGACAGTTAATTTTACCTCATGGTTGTGTTTTCTCTGATATGCATTTTCATCTGTTAGAATTTATATAAAGACATATGTGCTTTTTCAAATCATGTCCAAGCAATTGAAATTGCCACAGTTGGACTCAATCTACAAATGAAAGCGTAGAAGCATCTCAAAAATGGGTAACACTTCAGACAATCTGTTAACTATAAGTATCTTTGCAACTACATGTCAACTTATTCTGCTAATCCTAAACCTAACCTAACCTAACTGTTCACTAATACTCAAATTAAAGTTAGTTGACGTGTAACTGCAAAGTGACTAGAATGTCTAAAGTGGACTATAGAAATAGAGAGACTCATAGAAATGCACCTGATCTTAATTTCAAGTGTCATAGCAAAGGGTCTTAATACTTATGTCAGTGAGATATTTTTGTTTTTTGTTTGTTTTTCTGGTTCACAAATCAGTTTTTTCCTTTGTCATTACAGAGTACGTATTGTTTGATGTGAAAAAATAATTTAAAGCATTTTAGCATAAAGCTGCAATATAGTAAAACGTGAAAAATGAAGGGATCTGAATACTTCCTCGATGTATCAAATTTAATTTACTTGAGTCTCGAATAATCAGTGCCTTATTTTTTTTAACACGATCTTACATTGGAATTTGTGCCCAAGTGTTTGCGTATGAATCATCTTATTCACATCCCTATGATATTAAAGCGTTATAATTTCTTTCTTTCTCTCTCTCTCTGTCTCGCTTTCAGATAATCTTTCATAAATATTTAACATGTTTCCCTGCAGAGATGATGATATGAATGATTTACGAGCTGAGTTTTAGAGATGCTCTACTCTTCAGAAGTTTGGAGTGAAGCATAGCACAAGTACAAACTCTAATATTCAGCTGCAAGGATTTATTTGTGTGTATATCATATATCATGTGCCCAGTTGCAAGAAACCCCTTAAGTTAAAAAAACATCAGTGATAATGTCCTTTCCTAACTATTACATTATGACTAAATTATAATGGCCTTTTTAAAAAAATTAGGTGCAATAGATAAGCACATAATTTCATTGTTCAGTTGGTACAAGATTGTTTTATGGAATATCTACCCAAAAGAATTTGTGACTATACAATATATATATAATGTCTGTCCATTGTGTAAAATGCTGTTGCTTGATTTTTTTTCAAGCTATCAAAAAAAGATGATAATAGTCTAAAATACAATTAAACAATGTTTTTATCATTTAAATGTATTGGTAGTATCATCAGTCACATTTACACTTTTAAAACTCACAACGACTCATTTTAGTTAAGTTATCAACATGCCCCAGTCATGCAATCAGTCAGCAGTTTGCAAATGAGATTCCTGATTCAGTTATTTGTTCATAAATGAAATAAACATTTGTGGTGAATAATTTGCTGAAGGGGAATACTTGATTATGGATTATGCTTATTACAAATAACTTGCCCTTTCCTTCATTGGCATGACCAATATTTTTACATTCGTATTGCCAGTGTTGCAAAAGTTATTTGTTCAGTAGTTCCAACCCAATGAAATGTGCCCTAACAGCTCACACGTCAAAACTCTTGGGTTGTGCTATAACCAGTCTCAGGGGCGGATTTAGTGAATTGGGGGCCCTAGACAAAATATAGGAATGGGGCCCTATACATTTGCACACATTTTCCTAGATCAAGCTTGAGGTTCCTTTTTTTTTTGTGACGCTTGCTGCTGCACAATGGTGCCCCATAGTTGTGTCCAATGTTTCTACATTTTTCATGTACGCACAAAAACCACGTTCAATTCGGATGGTTGTCGTAGTAATAAACACCGTAATCAGCAACTGTTCGCGTGTCAGCGCTTAATGCGCATCTCCTATATGAAAAGCATTTTAGGGGGCCCTTGGCTTTTGGGGGCCCAAGGCGGTCGCCTACCTTTGCCTAATGGGTAAGTCCGCCCCTGACCAGTCTTTACGCCAAGCGAAGGAGTCACACGCTTGCTCCCTCAGTGTACACTTCTGCTGAGCCCGACTTCTACCCAACAGCCAAGCAGTATTAAAGTGTGGACTCAGAGGAAGACAGTGAGGGCTTAGAGTGCCATTAGGGCCCTAATTTTAAAAAAATTTACGCATGTTTTTTACGCAAAAAACCTTTTCAGTTTTTTGAAGACTTATGACTTTTCTCAAGTACCACCCTCTGGCCAAAATGCACAGTCCCCACTCTCTAACAATATATTGTGTTAAAGGGGTCATATGATGCGATTTCAATTTTTCCTTTCTCTTTGGAGTGTTACAAGCTCTTGGCAACTTTCAGATTTTAAAAGTTTTAAACATTTTAACTTTAAACAGTTACAATGAACAAATTTCACCTAATGCTAGAGAGTCCCAAATGGTCACTTGAAAGAAAATGAACTGGTTGTACCAGTAAGCACTGCTTTAGTGTCTAACTTGCAGAGTGTTTTACTCCTTTTCAGCTAGCACTGGGAGGTGTAGATGATGTGGACATGGCTAAAAAAAAAAATCTATGACTGCGTAAGTATCTCTTTTTTAACCACACATTGTTGTATTATTCATTAGAAATATATTCAGACACATGGCATCATCACCATCCATCTCTTTGATGTGTCTCTCAATGTGTCTCCTGTAGGGCAACAAGTTACAAATGTTTTCATTGTCATTTATTTTTTGATGAATCATTTTACCCATAAGATCTATTTAAAATCTAAAATAAATTAGGGCTGTGAATCGACGTAGATAATTACACAGTAAAAAAAAACAAAAAACAGTAGGCTATAAATACTTGGAAACAAAGGTGTTTTTCTCTGAATAAGCTGAGGATTGTGTATTTTTATTTTCAATAAACAGGACAGTTCTGTGGCTTTTTACAGCATGACAGTTTGCATATGAATTAAGTGTTATCTGTATATATTGTTGCATTAAAAGTTAATTTAACCATTGTTTAAGTCAAAGCTGATTCGAAATACACAATGTTAATAAAAACACTGTTGAATCATTTGCAATTACTGTACAAATAAAAACAATGTTTCAGCAGCTGCATTGTCGACATTCAAGCAGATGAGTATAATATGTAGGCCAGAAATGCAAGAGTTGCAGAAGCTGTAAAATAACTAGGGTGAGGAGCTTAGTAGTATTGCATGAATTTGCATCTTTGTTGAGGAAAGCCCTTATTGTCCTGATAGCAATTTATATTGCATCAGAATTATAGAACTTAGAACTTTATTAATTCTGAAAAAAGGTATAATTCCAACTGTTAATAGTTACAAATGCATTACAAATACATTATTTTGTTCTGCAAGTCTTTATTCAACATCTGGTAAAGAGCTGGAGGAAACAAACAGCCATGCATGTTAATTTAACAAGCTGAGGGGATGAAGGTGTTATCATTATAATTTTTTTCTTATTATTTATCCGCAGAATTCTTTCCAGAACAGATGCTCATTCCTTTCTTTAGCTGGGATACATGGGTTCAACATATTTTAGTAGGCTTCTCTTTTAGACTGTATGCCATTTCTATATTATATCTGGTTTTATTATTATTTTATTTAAACATTGTTGTGCAAACTTTCTCTTTTACCTCTCCTATGAAATTTTAAAACTCAGAAGCGAGGTAGATGATTATATGAAAACACAGAAAAGTCCAATGACTTAATAAGCAAGCAATGGTCTCACCAACAGCATAGTACATTTGGGCAACATTTGGGCAAGAGTTGACAACATTTATTTGTTAAATGATTTTTGATAACCTAACAGATTAGAGGATAATGAATGCATGTGTTACTGTTCTCAGAAACGAGCCAGTAAACCAAGCATGACCACAGGCACGAAACGTCCCGCGGCTAACTTTTGTGCTGAGCACTAATACTGAGCGTTCATGGCATAAGCTGACATCAGTGGAAAGTAGATCAGGCCAGGAGCGTGAATTATAATCTGTTTTCTATTTTATTCCTTCCCAGTGGCTAAAAGAGGTGGATGGACCATTCAGCCACAATGTCTCGCTTAAAAACAATAGATAATTCGTTAGACACATTATGTTATATAAGGGATATTCTAATGTTTTCTGCATTGCTAGAGGATAAATTAACTTAAATTTAATAATTTGACCTATATTTATTTATTTATTTTTAGGAGGATTGCAAAGCACTGGTGAATAAATAAATTAGATAGATAGACAGACAGACAGACAGACAGACAGACGATAGATATTTCACAGTGGAGAGAGTTAAGGAGCTGTCCATGGTCCTGGAACACAATTCCAGTTTCTCACCATAAATAGTTGTTGTCACTAAAATCCTGTCACTCTACCTCAGATAGACACATATGTGACATCTGTAAGCTGTATGCAGCGATTGGTCGCCTACATCACGTGGAATTACCATGCTCTTGTTTTTCCTCATGCTGTGAGGGATGACAGCTTCCTGTGCTCACAGTCTCTCTCTCTCTCTCTCTCTCACACACACACTCTCTCTCCACACACACTCATTAGTGCTATTTACACTCCAAATCACATACGACCTTTAATTTAGTCATTTATGGACATATTAAATAATTCTTACACAAATCTCCACATCCATTTACCCCTTACAAGCTAGAAAATATGAAATGCGAATAAAATAAAAATAATTCAATATATGAGCAAAATATACAGAAAAGGTGAAACAGACAGAAACAGGTACAAATGCAGAGTGCCAGTCTATTCGTCTAAGAATAGCCTAGAGTATTTAAATTTCAATATTAATAAATGCCTCTAATACGTTAACATCAATAAAATAACCTGTATCTATGATTGGATAAGTCGCGTTCAACACTAAAATTCCACTAATTTTATATTAAGTTGCTCGGCAGCCGCCAACAGCCTACATTTAAGATTTGTTTATTCCCTTTTATTAGATATTGTTCTATTTAAAAGTAATAATAATAATAACAGAGACTAATATAATAACAACAACCAAATTCAGACGCCATATAATGCGTGAGTGCATGCTCTATATAAGACGTTGTTTGCGTGGTAGTTATAATGTTTTCTGATTTATTAATAAAAGCATGTGAATTTTGATTGCATCTCTACCACGCATGTGTTGTATTGCTGCAGAGACGTGCATCAGATCCGCTTTCACACACTTCATCTGCATTCACACATTTACCAGTTCTACTGGACCCGGAGAGATCGCCTTCGTCTCTTGCATTCATTTCCAGATACCTGCAGTAATAGAGCAGGCAGCTCGTGCGTGCTTTGTTGTTTTTGTGAGGGCTTGAATCGCATCGCAGCAGCGGATCTGAGACGCGAAAGCCAACGCGATCTGCTATGTGTCACAGCGAAGAAAGGCAGTAAATAAAGGGGACGAGCAAGATGGTGATCGTGGCTGCTTTTCATTTATCCTCTAAATGCTTGAATGCGATGGCCATCCCCGCGATCACGCCCAAGCTCTTTCTGTGGGCTTTTCTAATCGCCCATCTTCCTTTGAGGTAAGAATATCACACGAGAGGACGAATTTAACATGCTAATATGTTCTGGTGCGCAAACGTTATGGGCTGTGAGTGCATGCGGTGCTCTGTTTCCCATGCGTTCCTCTAATCTGTTTGCCTCAGTGTAATGGATGTGTGTTTTTGTGACAGTATGAAGATGAAATCTGATGAATATCTGGCGACGTTGGGGCTTGCAGTTGTTTTTACATTGCTGGAGGCAAAACCCTTTAAATAAGCTCCAGAAAATCCCTAAATGAGGCAGTGGTGCTGATGGTGTATAAAGCTATCGAATAATAATAGTAATAAGTATATAACTTATACTAGTTATATAATGACCGTGTTCTGTCAGGATGTGTGTCATGATTCAAACAGCCAATAAACCAAATTCAGGGTAGCATTAGGATAGATGAGCCTTTTTCCTCAATGAACTATGCATGCTGTTTCTCATTGTACTTAGTCAAGGGCTAAAGTTCAAAGCTTTGCCATCTACATGATGCCATTTCAGTCAAGACGTTTGTTTAAGAAGATTTAAGTCAGGGATTGACTCCTCCTCTCCACCTGCTGATGAAGAATCAGGAGGAATTCTGGCCTATAACTACACCGTCGGAGCTTGGACACGGAACGAATCATACAAATATCAAAGTATTGAAATAAATGATTATCAGGGGGTTTCAGCTGTCATGTTATCTTGAGATTGGCTTTACGTTATGTTTGGTCCCCTGTGCTGTACATGCAAAAAGTAAAGCTATTATTTTAGCATGCATCTCTGGCCTAATCAAACCCCAGTAGGCACTTATTATTGAACCTTCTGTTCACACAGTACTGTAGGTTTACGTTTTGTAGTTTTCTGATTTTGACCGAGGGGGAACGCTAAGCATACACATTTAAGTTAAAACATTGTGCATTTCATCACCTTTTAAAGACTGGAGCATATAGTTGCATCAGTCACATGGGCTTTCTACGTTCGAGGAGATTACTGACAAAAGCATCTATTGTAATTATGGTAAAATGTTCCTATATTTAACCAGTGTTTTGTAATATAATGCTTGCTTTCCATTATCAGGATAATGCAATAAATATTTTTGCTATCTGCCACAGATTTGATGTCATAACAATTTTATATCATACATTCCAAACAATTTCGTATAGAGCCACCTATTTACAACTAGGCCTTATTTGGGATAGTGTAGTGATAATTGATCGGGAAAGGACAGTTATTGAGGGATTCAAACAGCTGTGCACTCTTAGGAGCAGAATTTTAAATTGTTCTTACCATTGCTGAAATCACTGATTGACAATTACTTACTGAAGGATTAGCATTGGTAATGCTGCTAATGCTGTCACTCAGGTTTATCTCCCTAATCTACTTGAACTTTGAAATAGAAGACTGTAGGTGTTCTACTATTTTACAACTAAATTGCTTTGTTCGTCTGGTTGTTTAAATGATGTGGGGGTGTATTTTTCTGACCCATAAGGAATAGACCAAGCAAGTGTCAGATACACGGGGATCAAACGCTCATCTGATGCACGTGTCGGCTGCACCCCAAGACTATGACATTTTCATCTGAAATCGCACCACAGGGATTAATACACTCACTAGTGGTGTGATGAAAAGATTGCTGCTGCCTTTGATAGCACTCAGCGTGCTGGTTTAAGAGCAAGGCCTGTAGTAACACCTCAACCTGATCACGGAAGATGTTCTGAACCAAAGCTCAGATGTTTGAAAGTTGACCCGAGACTCCCAAATGCACGCGGTGTGTTGCAGACAACACGTGAGATGGTACGTTATGATATTCAGAAGTTACTCTCTCATCTTCCCAAATGTCCAGAAGACTTTAAAAGCCAATTTATTGATGTGTTACTGATGCATAAATACAAATATTTGCTATGTCTTTGATTTCCTTGCTTAAAACAAATTGGAAGAAGGCAGTAGTAAAAAAATGTCTGTACTTGAGATAGCATTTTATATATATGTTATGATAGTATTTGTTAAAAAAAATCAGTGTCGTTCCAGTTTCATAAATCAGTGGTTCTCAGTTAGTTGCAGGCCAAAAATATAATCATACATAGTTAGGACAGCAAAATAAACAGTCCTGAAGCAAAACCAGTCAACAAACCTGCAATAAAGTATCTTTTTTTTTTTTTTCAAATAATTATTTTTGAATATAAAAACTAATCATAGTTAAACTTCAATCTGATCTTATGGTAACACTTTATTTTAAGGGCCAATTCACACTATTAACTAGCATGCACATCACTAGCATATTGGCTGTTTATTAGTGCTTATAAAGCACATATTAATGCATTTTTGGATTTAGAGATCTATTTTAGATCCACCCTACACCTAAACTTAACGGCTACCTTACTAATTATTAATAAGCAGCCAATTAGGAGTTTATTGAGGCAAAAGTTGTAGTTGATTTTTAGCCATAGTGAGAATTTGTCCTTAAAATAAAGTGTGACAAAATCTGTAGATGATCTGTGAATAGCCTGACTGTTCAAAGGTCATCTAATTAGGGAACCGAAGGCCATTACAGGTCAGCTGATGTATTGTTAATAGCACTTTATCTTCAGGAGAGTGTAGATGGGGACATTTGGTTTCTTCTGCCTGTCTACAGCCTCATTTTGGACTAGTGATGGACAAGTGGGCTGCATGCACCAGATGGTGTAATTCAGCAGAAGAGCTGGGCCCAATAAACAAAAATGGCATCAGCGTCCCATCAAGGGAAATATCATCTCCATTTCATTATGAGCTGTCTTATACCGCGAAGCATCACAAAAGGGTTACGGTGAGCGTTTTGCTGCATTGTTGCATGGGCTGATTATTGAATTGCAATAAGCAGACATTTTATTTCATTACACTCAGTAAGGATGAAATGAAAATCTGATGCCATGGCTCTCACCACAACACAGAAGCCATTTGAGCCACGCAGTCAAGTTATTTCCTCACATATAACATTGGCCATTGCAAAATTGAAGCATTTTCATAGTGTATTGTTGTATTTCTAAAAATCCCCCCACTGTTATATTTTGCATGAAGAAAATAAAGCCTTTTTATGACCTTTGGAGGCAAAAAATTAGAAAATGCATGCACGTTGTGTTAGTTAACGTTTGACTTGGCAGCTCATGGCCCATTATTCTTTTTCAATAAACACTAAACCTGGTGAAATATAGACAGCTTAATGTGTCTTTAAGAAAGGTTAGGTTAACTCTTAGGTTAAGTACTGTAACTAAATTAACATAATCAGATAACTTTTTTCAAGTAACTAGTAAAGTAACTCAGTACTTTTTTAATTTACAAGAAAATATCTGAGTTACTTTTTCAAATAAGTAACGCAAGTCACTTTGTTTTCCCATGTATAGAGAAAGTGAAGCTGACGTCACGCCGCGCTGAGTTCTGGGAAACGTCTTTGTTTATCCGCCATACTGGGAGGATCGCGCTGCTTGGCTCAATGTACCAAGACAAAATTGTAAAGCATTTACTATGTGCAGATATGCATATGAGCCCAAAATGTGAACAAAACGTGTTTATTTACACGTTAAGCGTTTTCCTCTCATATAAAGAAAACGCTTAATGCACTGAGACAGTGATATTAAAAGACCACATTCTGTGCACACCTTACTAATAGAGCATACTATGTGCAGGAAAGCAGATGAGCCCAGAATATGAACTTTAAATGTAACTGTCTGTTCAATGCATACGCCATGTTAAGCGTTTTCTTTTTATGGTTTTCTAAAGGGAGGAAAACGCTTAACATGTATTAAACGCATTGCGTTCATATTCTGGGCTCATCTGCATATCTTTTAATATCACTGTCTTAGTACATCAAGCCAGCTGCTACAAAGCTGTTAACAAGCTCCCAGGGATTTGATTTTGGTTGTCATTTGTTGAAATAAATATAAAAAATCCAGTGTGTTCGTGTCTGTCCGCTGAATATGTCCCACAATCTCTGATTCTGGAAAAATGAGTAGCCTATTTACAATCACAACAATTATACTTCATCACTAAAACGTTTCCTACAAAGAAATGGATGGACTTCTGTCAGCTTGTTGAACACACACTTTTATTTGGATGTTCTACCATATGACTGTAATCAACCTACATTGTAAACTAAATCCTACCAAAAAATTATTATGCAAAGCGATAAAATGACTTCTCTTCCCTGCAAACGCTACAATGAAGAATGCGAATATTTAACTTCAAATCAAAAACAAATGATAAACAGGTATCCATATTAATTTCAGCATTTGTAGCAGAGGGCGATCCTCCCAGCGGCCCAGCATGACGTATCTTCACATTCTCTATTGACTGACATTACATTTCCTTCAGCCTGAGGCTTATTCTCTTCACTTTTGGCGTGAAAGGGCTCCTACATTTGCTAAAAATAGACATTTTTATATTAAAAACAAACAAGTAAGCCCAGTCCAGATGTAACAATTTACGCAAAAGTAAAGTAACACATTACTTTTCATAAAAAGTAGCTAAGAAACGCAATTATTTACTTTTTTGAGAAGTAACGCAATATTGTAATGCATTACTTTTTAAAAAAAATTACTTTCCCCAACACTGATTCTGAATAAACGTTTGTGTGGTAGGCCTACTCATAAAACCCGTAAAAAATCATAAGATTTTACTTCTGTTCTGTACATTTATTAGTAATTTTACTGTCATTGGATATGTGCAGTTTCTCTTAAGTCTAGCATAACCTGGATTATTCTTACAGGGTTGATGAAGGCCTGCATTTCAAGTACACTGCAAGGAATTTTTAATCTAAAGCACATGAAAAAGCTTGCTTTCCCACCCAGCCAAGAGTGTTTATTAATGGTCCAAGCAGTGAGTGTAGTTGTTCTGATTTTCATTTCTTATTCTTCTAGTTATTGTTATTCTTTTGCTTCCCTTAAAAGCATCTGTACCTCAGAAACAGTCATAGAGATTGGTGGGATGCACACACATCCATCTGACAGTAGGTGGCACTATAATAAGATCAATGCTGTTTTGGTTCATGTCTCGGATAAACAAACAAACAAACATGGCTGCCAGCAGCCAATCAAACTTCAGCAGCTTATAGCAGTAGCACATTCTTGCTTATAACTCTAGAAGAGTAATTTCTAAGCCTTCAAAGCCTTTCCTTGAATCCAAACCAGTGCCCCAAAATCAGCTGATAGTATTTGATCTATGTCCTCACGAGAAAGCCATTCCCCGTTATTTGAAAAACTTCACAAAACTTGGTACACATGCACAAGAGGACATTCTGAGGAAATTTGCTGAATTTCATGAATTTTCCTAACAACAATTACTAAAAGATCAGCCATTTATATCAATGGAAATGAGAGATTTAGGCCGTAATACAAATGTTGTCCATCAGTGGAATCCACAGGATAGAAAATCCTTTTAGGTCTCAGGTTAAAATCTCCTTAAATAGTTATTTTGATGTGTAGTGTATATATATATATATATTGTTAAATAATTTTTTGTCCTAATGATATTGAAAACATATTTGTTTAAAAATGAACGTATCCACCTCATTTTTCAACGCATAAGTAAGCAGTTTTGCATCTTCTGCTATAATACATAATATAATACTTCTATAAAGATTTTTTTTTTTTGCATAGTCATTGTATCACGTCTACTTGAGTCATTTATCCTTAGCCCCTTGATAATCACCTGAGGCTATATTTATGGCTTTTATTTCTAATATATCACTAATGACAATTACTGGAACAGGCATCTGAAAACGTACTGATAATATATATTTCTAGTGTCCTCAACAGAAGAGCAGTTGGTTCCCCTCACTTCAGTGCACTCCAGCTCTGTATTCTATTGGTACTTTTTAAAGTTTCACATTACAAATGCAGCATATTGAGTGAAATATATTAACCTCACTGATATCAGGGCTGTCACTATTATGACATTAATTGTGGGTAATTAATTGTTATTATATGATAGTTGTTGTGATCAATCATTGGCTTAATCTATTTCATTTGAATTAAAAGGCAGCAGTTCTCTTGCAATTTCTTTTTTAAGGTGGTCCGATTAAACTCACAAGATTTCATTTTACATGAATGAAGACTTTCTGTAGTCTCCATAGTTTTGAATATATATTGCATTATTTTATATACTGTATACAATAATGTAATTGTAATAATAATGTAATTACATACGTATACATTATTGGGTTACACTTTATTTTAAGGTGTCCTTGTTACAGTGTAATTATACATGTAAGTACTGAGTAATATTAATTAACTACATGTACTTACTATATGGTTAGGGTTAGAATTTGGGTTTGACTTACTTGCATGTAATTTTGCATAATTAATTGTTATTATAATAGTAAGTACATGTAACGTGTAACAAGGACACCTTAAAATAAAGTGTTACCCATTATTGTATATATTATATTGGTAACAATTTACAATAAGGTTCATTAGTTAACTACTTTAGTTAACATGAACTAAGAATGAACAATACTTCTACAGCATTTATTAATCTTAGTTAATGTTAATTTCAACATTTACTAATGCATTATTAAAGTCAAAGTTGTGCTTGTTAACATTAGTTAATGCACTGTGAATTGACATGAACAACTGTATTTTCATTAACTAACATTAGCAAAGATTAATAAATACTGTAATAAATGTACTGTTCATTGTTTGTTCATGTTAGTTAATACATTAACTAATGGAACCTTATTTTGAAGTGTTACCATTATATTTTATATCATTCTGTTTTAAGGATAAATCGCTTCTTTTTTGTGGCATGTTGCATGTTTTGTTGCATTATCTTTGCATGGTAACATATAGATCAAAATGTTTTGGAATTATACAGCTGTGACAGTCAAATAAACCTGTAGTGCTTTGTGTTCAAAATAACTTGAGAAATGTCAAAGCATTTCTAGTATTCACTTACAAAATCATTTATTTGTAATGCAGTGTCCATCGCTTTTCCTCTGTAGGGTTGCAGAGATGCTGGAGTCTATCCTAGCATCTCGGACCAGAGATGGCCAGTCCATCACATGCGATGCAATGTGTAATTGAAATGTAAATTGCACAATGATCATGATTTTTTTTTTTTTGTTGTTGTTGCAATTATGTAATCATTGCAACAGGTCTACTTGATGTTCAGTTTATCTAAATTGTTCTGTGATGCTTAAAGTATTAATTTTTGCTAACTGCTTAAAAGGAGTCCAGCAGGAAGGTTTCATGCATTGCTGAAAAGTCTGTCATGATGCCGTGTGTTCTCCCCATATTAATGTACAATGAAATGCCTTGAAAGGGTTACAGTCTCGACTTTCTGAAATGTTTCTGAAGTTGCCAGAGCAGCACAGCTCTCAGTCACATGTTTCTCTCAAGGCTATGCTTTTCTGTCTTCTACAGACTCCATGGTTACTGCCTCACACCATCCATTGTTGTCTGATTGCTTTGCCAAGGTCCTCAGCATTCATTTGAGAATGATTGCTTCTCTCTGCCTCTGGTGTACTTTAGGATTTTAGTCAATTGCATAGGACAAGATAGATAGATAGACAGACAGACAGACAGACGATAGATAGATAGATAGATAGATAGACAGACAGACAGACAGATAGATAGATAGATCAAATATATAGCAGCTGTGTACTGCTATGCAAACATAAACTCTACTATTAACCCAAGCAGGTAGTTTATGAAACACATTAGCATGTAATTAAAATGATTTATAGCCTATTTGCACAGAACACATGAGATAATGTTGTAAATGCAAAACAGAGGCTTGCGTTTGTCGCACCTTCCCCTCACAATCTGATTCTGGGAGCGCTGCCAGCGAGAAAGACGGAGCGAGAGCACATTTCCACCTCTAATGCAACATTATTATTGTACGTCTGTCTGTCTCCAGCCTCCACCAGCACACCCACACTCTGCAAAGACTGAACGTTATCTTTGTCCTCCTCTAGATGGCACCCTTTTTTAAGGTTCTAGTTAAATGACCTTTTAAAAAACTTTATTTGTTGCCATGGTCACATGTCCAATTATGGAAAGCACAGCAGCCATTTTCAGTTCAGTAGAGTAATAAAACATGTGCATCTTCAATCTGCTTCCATCCTGGGCTTTTATCATTTTTAATTGCTATTTGGTATACCTTGCATTTGTATCTAATTGATTTCTCTGCTTTGATAAACATTGTTAACATCTCCATGTGCTCTATGCAAAAGATCCAGAGATCAGTCAAGTCTTCTTGAAATAATTACTGTAGTTAATTAGTTAACTCTTTCCCAGTTGCCAGCCACCACCAACATTTTTGATCATTTTCACAAAATTTTCATGGCCTGCAGAATACTTTGTTGTATAATTATCTGAACGTGCAATATGTCAAAAGAAAGAACAGAGCCTCTGCTTTTAAACAACAACAAACAAAAAAAACAGTTTTATTCTAGCTTCATGCAATCTTTTTAATCAACACTAGAATGTGGGTAAGAAGCAACATTTTAAACGAAAAGCTGAGAAAATGGCATTTTTGTTAAAGACTACATCACTTCATCAACACATGTGACATTATTTCATGCATAATCCTGATTTCAAGATCAGAATGATGGCCAGTGACGGAAGAAAATGCACAAATGTGACCCTGGAGCACAAAAGCAGTCTTAAGTCGCTGGGGTATATTTGTAGCAATAGCCAACAATACATTGTATGGGTCAAAATTATTATTATAATTTTTCTTTTATGCAAAAAATCATTAGGATATTAAGTAAAGAACATGTTCCATGAAGATATTTAGTAAATTTCCTACCGTAAATATATCAAAACTTAATTTTTGATTAGTAATATGCATTGCTAAGAACTTCATTTGAACAACTTTAAAGGTGATTTTCTCAATATTTAGATTTTTTTGCACCCTCAGATTCCAGATTTCCAAATATTGTACTCTCCTAACAAACCATACATCAATGGAAAGCTTATTTATTCAGCTTTCAGATGATGCATAAATCTCAATTTAAAAAAATTGACCCTTATGACTGGTTTTGTGGTCCATGGTCACATTTCAACAAAATATGTCTGCTTTCAGATGGAAATAAAGGTTTCCAGTATACTCGCTTGATGGCTTGTTAACAAGATCATATAGAATAGCAGAACCAGATCATATGGACATAACATGATCTTAGCTTACATTCTAGAGACTACAGAAATAAAAGCGCATTTATGTTGAAACATGTAAAAGAGTTCAGTGTGACGGATTAGCAACATTGATTCACCTTTTTTCGTGTTGTTGTATTTTTGTTTGCCCATTAGCTCTGTCCAGCTGGAAAGTGATGATGATGAAGTGGCGAACAAAACGTGGGTTCTGACTCCCAAAGTGTACGAGAGCGACGTCACACATATTTTGAACAGCTTACTAGACGGCTACGATAACAAGCTGCGGCCAGACATCGGAGGTAGGTTCAGTTTCTTTGTTTACATTCAGATCTGAGCTACTGAAGGCGGTTCTCCGCATGTATTGTTTTGTTTAACAACTGGCTCAAATACATGTTTAATCTCCAAGAATTCTGAACCTCATTACATTCTGATTTAATAACACACCAAACTATTTTGTCCATTTTACTGCCCATGCATACAACAGATGATGTGGGAATACTGCATCTCTCGGATTTACTCTCTCAACAGGATTTTATTTAAGTTGACTTGTTTGAATTGAATTGAGTTGTGTATTTTATTTTAACTTAGATATCACATTCCAAAACAAATCTGCTTCTCATCACAAAATGACTCAGCTTTTTATGAAGATGTTCATTTGTGATATCATTTGAAAGCATAACGACTAACTAAACTTAAGCTCTGTTCAGTTATTTCTGTGCAGCTGGATCCAGTACTCATCTGAGCCAAATTTTAATGAGCAAAAAATGGAATACAGTACATTTCTACTGCAATGGACATAGCCTAGCATGAGGAGAGTAATCAGATAAACTTAAGATCTCTGTTTGTGTTTGTTTCTAGGACAAAGGGTTCAAGAGTTAACCAAACGAAAAGTTACATTTTTGAACTTGTGGTGGCGCAATAGAGTTGGTCCTAGAGACACCAGAATTACTCAGATTACTATTGAGGAACATACCAATAAGTGTGCCAAATTTCATTGTTTTCCTTCGTACGGTTCATAGGGCTGCCATAGACAACAGTTGGGGAGGAATAATGATTACAACAGGCCTTTTATAAAAACAAGAGTTGCAAGCAGTTATATTGGGGCCAAGCACCAAACATGCTGACATATGCTAACAATGCCTATGAACATGTAAAAACATGTTAGCGACATGCTAGAGGAGCATGCATGCTAATAGCGGAAGCAACATGCTAACATGTTATCAGTGCAGTGTTAACAGTGCCTAGCAGCATGTTAAAACATGCAACATGCTAAAAGATGTTAACGTCTAACAATCTTAAGAAATTCCTAGTCACGTGTATCAATTTGACTAACTTGTGCATTTTTAAAAAACATGCAAACACATTTTAACCCTTAGCGGCTTGCTAACAATGCCTTCCAACACTTAGGTACATGATAGTACAACTTCTACAAACATGCCAGTTATGCCTAGAAACATATGGTCTGTTTAGGTTTCTTAGTGCTCTTATGAGGTCTAATGGGTTTGAAGAGGTTTATTGGGGCCTGAACTGGTTTGATGTGGTTTCTGAGGTGGTTTAATGTGGTGTTTATTGATTTTCCTGTCTTCATCTAACTTACTTTCTGTCTGTCTGACAATAAAACCTTCAAAATTCAAACTTTATCTATCTAGTTTGCATGGTAAAAGAGTAAAAGATTAATGCAGTTGATGAGAGCACAGCCTTCTGCGGTCTACATTTTAACTATGAAGAGAATGTGAGCACTTTATGCATTGCACTCTGAATAATGGATGGTGAAAAATAAAGATATACTATTACAGCAACCCTAGATGAGATTTGATTACACAAACTCCTGATCTCCGGCTCTTTGCACAACATCATTTAACACAGGGCCATGTGACCCCATGGATTTTTGAGCCAAATGGATTTTGATTTAACAATTTGTTCCCCAAGACGTATTAATTCTTTGCCTTGTTTTTGTAAATCACCGAGGTGTTGTACTAATTAATTTCCGAATCAAAACTAGAGAATGATTGCCGTGATTTGGTGTATGACGCACACTTTCAAGCTCAGTCTCACACTCTCACGCTACCGCACTCAGGACAAATAACAAAAAAAGAAAAGAAAAAGATTCAAAATTTGTATCTAATTAATTATACAATGTGGCAGTTAATCTAATTAAATTAATCACAAATCAAATATGGCTGAGAAATTACTCCCAGATGCTAATTTAAAGCAAAAATTGTAAAAAAAAAAAAAAAAAAAATTAGAAAAAGCATCAAATAAACTTTATAAAAGTAGCTTTAGAAAGAAATAAACTGTGGAACATAAAAGAAGATCATTTGAGAAATGTGACTGTACTTTTATATATATATATTATTTTTTATTTTATTTTATTTTATTTTTTTGGTTTGTTTTTTTTTTGATTCAGCCCTTGTCATTAAAATCTCGCTCCAACCAGGGAACCAAAGTTGTCAACCATGAGTAAAGTTAGTTTTAGTTGTGTGAATTTGTTGTGAAAACTGTGAATGAAAACTGTGCTGTGATGCTAAATGCTGGTGACTGCTTGTTCATGACGAAGCGGTGCCTAAATACTGCTAACATCTCGCTCCATTTAGTGAGAGACAGCTGTGTGTGAGCAAGTAGCTTGCTTATTTATTTATTTATTTATTTATGAATGAATGAATGAATGAATGACCTTAAAGGAACACTTCACCCAAAAAATATATTTTTTTTTTTGCAAAAAATTTACTCACCCTCAGATCATCCGAGATTAGGATGAGTTTGTTTCTTCATCAGGTTTGTAGAAATGTAGCATTGCATCAGTGTCTCAGCAATGGATGCTCTGCAGTGAATGGGTGCCGTCAGAATGAGAGTCCAAACAGCTGATAAAAACATCACAATAATCCACAAGTAATCCACAGCACTCCAGTCCATCAGTTAACATCTGGAGAAGCCATTCTTTCCATTGAGAATACACGAAGCCTTAAATTAAACACCAAAGACATTGTGGACGAATTTGCAGAAAGAAATGCCAGGAGAATTAAATTAAATTAATTACAACTAAAATGAGTGAGAAGTTTTTTTTAGTTTTTTTTTCTGTCTTTTTGCGTTTTGGGCCGCTGTGCCAAGAGTGTGTTTGCGTTAAATAATATAGTAAATATGGCGGCGTTTTAATGCCATAATATTTTTAGAATACAGTCAAAATTATGAGATTAAAGCCGTGTTATATTATAAAATTCCACCTACTCAAAAAAAAAAAAAAAAAAGGTCTGTGGCGGTTAATTGACTGATTTATGAAAATACGGTAATAAAACAATGTTGTCAAAGTTATATTGTTGGCATGTAAACAACTGTTGCCTCTGTCATATGAATTCCACTGCATTAGATAAAATATCAAGCAAAACATTTCATAAACAGAAGTTTGTTTTAAATTACACAACAACAGATTTAGTGTTGACAAACGTTTTCTAGGCACTTTCTGTTTATCAAATGTTAGTGGAACATGTGCATAGATCACCAAAAAATCTCATTAAGTCTGTCATAATTTACTCGTTGTTGTGTTGTCCTTATAACTTACTTTCTTCTGCGGATCACAAATAGAGATAATTTATTGAATATCTGTTGAAGTCAGTATATAATGGCAGGACATTGTCATTTACTTTAACAAGAGTGTCAGATAAAATGTTCATGTAGCTTTTTTCAAGTGATCAAGTGAACCTTACTCTATTGTCATCACCTTAACTTAACTTAGCTAACTAAACTAATTTACTTTCTTCTTGTTTCTCTCTCTCCACAGTCAAACCAACGGTGATCCACACTGACATGTTTGTCAACAGCATTGGTCCAGTTAATGCCATCAACATGGTAAGAGAAATGCTCTAACACATGTTTTTATGAATATAAAAGTATATCATGTTTCTTTCTTTCACCAAAAGATTTGTGTGTCCATCAGGAAATACTTTTTACTTTATATTGCATTATTATTAGCATGCTTTTATACACAAATGTTAATATCAGCATTATAAACTGACAGCTGTGAAGCTGAAATTCTTAAATATACTGTATATCAGAGTGATATTACAAAATGCAACATTATGTTTTAATCTGTCAGGTGCCTTCAGTGTGCTTCATTTTGGTTTTGCTGAGCAGTGTTTCCACAATACATTTTATTTATGATTGTCTGACATTTGATGTGTATTTTAGTATGTTCTATTTTAGTGACACAGCATGTTAAGATAGACTGATTAGTAAACCTAAAGAGTTAAACCAAATAATTTACTAGTTACTGTAACTGTCATTTTGTGTTTATTTTGGATGTTTTTTAATGCTTAGGTTCTATAGTGATTTGTATTGATGCTTGTTTCCGCCACTGAATGAAAAGTAAAAAAAAAGGTAATTGTGGCTTTTTATATCTAACAGTTCTGCCTTTTTTTTTCTCGTAATTGCAAGTTTATATCTCGCAATTCTGACTCCTTTTCTCAGAATTTATAGATATAAACTCGCAAACTGTGAGTTATAAAGTCCAGTTCTGAGGGGGGAAAGACTAATTGCTTCCAATTGTGAGTTTATATCACACAATTTTGACTTTATATCTCGCAATTGTGAGTCAGAATTGCAAAGAAGAAAAAAAAAGTCACATTTACCTTTTTTATTTAGTGGTTGAAAAGGGCTTCCATAGAATCGCGTGTTGCATTTCGCATATAATCTTATTTAAGAAAATAACAACAAACCTAATACAAATGTAACAGCTAAGCAAATTAGCAAAGACAATAACCGACAAAGATGAACTGAAACATATGGCTACACAAACAAGCAACTAAAATACCTAACTAAAATTACACCCAGGGCTAATTTATTAAAGACAATTAAAATGTATAGCTCTATGCTTTACATTGTGTGGCAAAACATATAAATGTTATAAACAGCACTTTTAACATAACACAAAAGGAACACAGTTTGAAAGCAGCAGGACAGGGTAAAATTACAAATTATAGGTAATAAATAGAAACAAAACACAAAATAAGTGTCCGCCGGAACACATTCAGTCTTCGGAACATTTTAACATTTATGTTCTCTGTAAATGTAAAGGATTCATTATTATAATCTCATTACATTTAATGTTCTTAGAATAAATAAAAGGTATATGTCCGATACCACATATAATATATATTACAAAAAAAACATATTTCAATGAATATAATTGCGCTACTTACAGCATATAATGAAATATGTATCAATACTTTTTAGTTGATGATGAAACGCTGTTTGGCCTGTTGCCATGAAATTAATTGGAGATGTGAACTGTTCTCCAAATAAACACAAGTGTTGCTGGCTACATTTATATCTGTATGGTATGCATCTGTAAGAAAATGAGTTTGCATGGGCTGTGACAGTCCCTAAACGTGAAACCGTATGAAGCATATAACAAGAGTTATCCTAGAGTTGTCTCCAGTCTCCAGTGATTGTTTGAATTTGCACCAGGATTTAGCTTCAACATGCATTAAATCAGTGTTTATGTATTGATTCATTTGCGCCGAACTTGTTTAGAATAGCCAATAGTGCACATGTTTGCGTCTGGCTTGTCCCGTTTACTTCTGTTCTAAAATGGCCAAAAAGGCCAAACAAAGTGGAATTCGTGTAATATTCTAATTGGGACACAGGGGTATGCACTCAAGCATTGGTTTTGTCTGAAAGGTCTGCCCCTTTCGATTCCTCAGGAGTACACGATTGACATCTTCTTCGCCCAGACGTGGTATGACAGGCGGCTGAAGTTCAACAGCAGCATGAAGGTTCTGCGTCTCAACAGCAACATGGTGGGAAAAATCTGGATCCCTGACACGTTTTTCCGCAACTCTAAGAAGGCAGATGCCCACTGGATCACCACACCTAATCGCATGCTTCGGATATGGAACGACGGGCGTATACTGTACACTTTAAGGTAAATGCACGCTTTAATTTTGAATGAACACAACATGCATAATCTGAGTGTACCCAGATAGCAAGCAACCATTGAAACAATGCTAAGTGAATGATGAATGCTAACTGCAATGATTTAAAGTTACAAAGCGATGTTGGTTCAATATCTTGAATCAACTTTTGTCTCAATAAACTCCTAATTTGCTGCTTATTAATAGTTAGTAAGGTAGTTAAGCTAAGTTTAGGTATTAGGGATGTAGAATATGCTCATGCAGAATATGTGCTTTATAAGTACTAATAAACAGCCAATGTGTTAATAACAAGCATGCTAATAAGCAACTAGTTAATAGTGAGAATTGGTCCCTATACTAAAGTGTTAGTCTCAGATAATGTTGAAATAATGTTAAAATGTCAACAAAAATAGTTACTGATGTTGATTCTAGATTCTTGTTGATGTTATATGTTGAATGAACATTAAAATTAACAAAATGATCAACTGCAATTTAAAAAAATTTGATAATAGTGTGAATGAATCAACATTAAACTGTGATTCTAAATCACTGTTGTTTTAACGACTTTGAAAACGGCTGAAATGAAACGTTAGCAATAAAATCAATGTTTAACATTTCATTAGTCTGTCATTCAATTCCTGACAAATCAAGGACAGAAAATAGGTTATGAAATAAATTTAAAAAAGGATAAAGTAAAGGTGGGACAAAAAAGACACTACAGTCCTAATATATATATATACAGATATTTCTTTGGTGTAGCTTACATTATACAACCGTTACAAAATTTGTGTAATCATTAAAATATTTACCAAAACATAAGCTTCATAATAATGTATGTAAAAGGGCACTTTGAAGGGTTTATATAGTCTAATCATTATTGCCGTGCTCTAAAGTCATTCTAAACACATGTTGTAATAAGAAAATAACTCTAAAAGTGAATTCCAGATGGCCCCACACTTTCCAGTGCCCAGAAGCTTTCACAGTGGATGGTAAAGACTTTGAAGGGAGAAAGTGATTATTGATTCTGAATGGAACACACCCTCTCTCTCTCTCTCTCTCTCTCTCTCTGTCTGTCTGTCTGTCTGCTTAGACAGTTTACACTGCACACGTCTGCGGTGCAGTGTGGCTCTGATATGGCCACTGAAGCTGAATGTGGCCACTCAATGCTTGTGTTTATGTTTTCATACAGTCTATGGTTTATTGCAGCCGCGCCACGCACGTTTCTGAAGCTTCTGTAAAGATACACGCATATGCCTTCTTTGAATAAATATAGCCACAATCCGTTAAAATCCCACCAAAATCCATTGCGAGTTATCGCGAGAGGCATAACAATGGTTAATGGAAACGCCGTCATTTCGCAATACTTTTTTATCGACATTTATAAAATATCGCCAAAGTTTTGCGCAAATCTGTAATGGAAACGCGCCTATTGTCTCTCTCTCTCTCTCTGTTGTTGTTTGGATTGTTATCTCTCAGTCCCTCACATGTACAGCATCCTTTCTGTTCTAAAAAACAACCAGATTCTCGGATAAAGTGCTTCTTTCCATTAACAGAGTCTCGAGTGCAGATTCAGAGCTATTAACCGCGGGGTGGTTTCTGTGCACGTTGCTTAAACAGTGGCAAAACTAAATAGCTCAACATTTTAGGGACTAAAACCTGACTGTTTTTGAAAATAAACACACATTTACCTAACATTGGTGACTGCATTAGTTTTTAGTATCTAAATGCAACCTTGACAACGATTTCTCATTGAATCAATGTAATTTATGTCAGTTGTTACGTCAGAGGAATGACCTTAAACACTGACAAAATTACCTTCACCTGTTTTCTTCTTTTTAAAGAATGTCAAAAGATCCTTGCACTGTCCTCTTGGCCAGTTTTGAAGAGCGCAAAACCATTACAAAAACATTGCCTGACCTTGTGCGCAGCTCACTGGAATATCAAGCTCTGATTGGCCAATTGCAGTTTCATTGCATTTTGTAAATGATCCTCTGTGGAGTATTTTAATTTTTCATCTGCATGATGTGTTTTACATAATACACAATGCTATGAATCGAAATAAGATAGTGGTTTTAAAGAGGGGATTTTTTTTCAACAAGGAGCATGCATTATCCCTCATATCGAGCACTGTGTTAAACACAATATAAATCACTTTTTCAAAATTTTCAACACAAAAATATAAATACAATTTGCTAAATGTTACTGGAACTTTAAGACATGCCGAATAAATCTTACTAAAATAAGATGCACTGTAAGTATGTAGAAAAATATATGATTTAATGATAACACTTTAGATTAGGGAAGACTATTCACTGTTTATTGGCTGTTTATTCGCCTTGCTATCTGGGTAGCTTTTGCTGGGTACCACTGATGAAACACTTAATAGCTGATCACGGTTTGATGTTCATTCTGACTTGTTTAATTGATTCTTAATGCAACTCTAGTCTGATTACTTGCTTTCAGGAAGAATTCATCCAATTTTAACAAATATGATGCACGCCTGCCATTAATAGCTTTTAAACTGTCAGTCATTTTTTAATTGTGCTATGTATATTCTAGTACTATGTATATTCTATGCATATTCTAGCGCTGGAGATTATAAATGTGGGGTGTGCTAATGAAATGGCTGATAAAAAGAAATTTGATGAATGAAATTTCTGTCTGTAGGTTGACCATTGATGCAGAGTGCCAGCTTAAACTGAATAACTTTCCGATGGATGAACATTCATGTCCCCTGGAGTTCTCAAGCTGTAAGTCTGCTCATATGCTCAACATGCAAATCCATCCATATCTCTTCCATTCTTTACTGCTTTTTCTCTTCAGTTTTCTACACCTCGTGTCTGCTTCCACGCTCAGATGCAGCTGAGAGCATGGAAACCATTTTTAGGATGCTACTGAAGACATTTCACTTCTATTTTCGTCTTGAAAAATGAAGGACAGATAATGAGGAAAGTGACAATTTGGCCCAATGTGGAGAGACATGTTTTTACATGCTCACACGAGCAAGCTGTGCCAGGAAGAAACCATGGAATTCTTCCTGTCCTTTGACTTTGGAGAGGATGCAGGGGAAATGGTTTATTATGGTAATAATGAAGCAGCAGATGCGGCATGGACAGTCTAATGGGATAGCATCATCTGTAGTTTCAGAAGAAACTGAAAAAAGGGCAAGTTATTTATTTTTCATTGGCTCAAGTTAAAAAATATAGATGTGAATCATTACCCTAAATTTTTTTAATTGGATGAATGAAAAAAAAATTTCAGTGTGTGAGGTCCATACAAAAAATAGGGTTGTCCATGTTTCAGAATTTGTTGTGGGTGTATGAGTGTGAGATTTCCCGGCCTGAATTTGTATATATATTTATATAGATAAAGATGTATTCACACACCTAGCCTTCGCTACACTTTTGACGGAAGTGGTACAGAGCACTAGTGCCTCTGGGTACCGGGTTGCATATTCTGCCAACACTAGTGCAAAGTGATGTCCCTGTGCTGACTGTTCTGATGGCTTGATGAAGTCTTGAATGTGACCTCATTGAATGTGACCTCGTTCAAAGGGAGAGGACACAATGGCGCTTTTGGGGTAATGACGCTTTTTTTGTGTTTGCAGCACAGTGCACACCATCTGCGAATGTTACTGCAAATACCTGGCCAATAAAATCTGTCCAGTGCCATGAATGACATCCTGAAGGCTCTGTGGAACTAACAACTGGGTTGTATTGTCTTTTGTATTCATGCCTTGGGTCAAGTTAGGGTCATTAATATTTGCAAAACAGGGATGCGTGAGGGGTCAGCCAGCCTGAAGGGCTTGCCCACCTATTACTTGGACCTGTTCAAATAAATTTTTTTAACATTTTATCAGGAGATTGCGCCAAGGGAATCCACTAGCAAAGGAAGGATTAGCCCCGCCCCCGTTGCTGAGACCCCACCCCTTGGAATAATCCCCGGTCCTTGCTCACCCTTCCCAGCCTGAGCTGCAGCCTCATGCCTCTGTTTTCTGTCCCCCATTCACACACGTTCCCTAATAATTGCGAAAACGGTGGACAATTCATCCCCAGACTCCCCAGTCATGTTCTCATTGTGGGAAGATGATCATCGCGGGCCAAGCTCCGTTACCTCTGCCTCGATCTAGTTCTCGTCATGGCGGCAGTCAGGCGGGGCTACTTCAGGCAGTAGCACGGGCGGTCTGAGGGTAACAGTGATGGCAAACCCTCCAGGGAACCAACCTTCGGGGGACCATCGCTCCTCTTGCACTCCGCAACCAGTTGAGCTGCCAATGGAACGTGCTGGGTCCTCTACAAAGAGCGTTCCAGCAGTATCCTTTGGCGATCCTCCCGACGACTGGATGTTGATCGCTGCATCGGAGGGTGAGCCGGAGCTTTCTGGAGAGGAAGATGTGGAGAAGCTGCCTCCGCCTTGCACGCTACGGCGTTACTGCAGGTTCTTCAGGCTAAAGCACTGAGGGACCTGCACGAGGGTGGTCACGATCCGGAAGTTCTAAAAGAGCTCCAAACCACAACTGATCTCACGCTCCGAGCGACGAAGGTCACCACGAGTTCTCTGGTTCGTGCGATGTCCACACTTGTGGTCCAGGAGTGTCACCTCTGATTGTGTCTGGTCGACATGAGGGACACCGACAAAGTTCGGTTCCTCAAGGTCCCTTTGTCCCAGACCTGCCTTTTCGGCGACACAGTCGAGAACATGGCCCAGCAGTTCTCGGCTGCACAGGAGCAGACTGAGGCGATCCGACATTCTGCCCCGGCGGGCAGCTGCTGCCTCCTCCTGTCCTGCCGGCCGCTGCACCCCAGCCTGCTCGTCAATAGACAATTCTGTTGTTGTTGTTTTTGGACCAATTCCAATTGTTTGTTTCTGCAGATGGCTACCCCAAGGAGGAGATTGTATACAAGTGGAAGCGCAGCTCAGTGGAGGTTGGAGACATCCGCTCATGGCGTCTTTACCAGTTCTCCTTTGTTGGCCTGAGAAATACCACAGAGGTTGTCAGGACTGTGTCAGGTACAGTTTCAGGTTTACATCTTAAATACTGGCATGCTTTTTTTCCTCAAATTTCAAACAATTGCAAAAACAAGTTTAATTGGGTTTGATACTATTTGTCATTGAAGCAACCGTGTTTTTCAATTTGGCCAATAAGTGTCGCAAGCGGGTCTTTTATAATACACTATGCTATGTGTACCTGGTCGCCTGATCAAATAGCTTTCAAATCTAGTTGCTTGATGTATGTATATCTGGGCTAGGACTGGGCGATCACCGGGCAGCTGGCGCTCATGTACTCCATCAAGAACAGCCTTATCTTGGCAAGTTCTTCTGACATTTGCCACGGGCTCTGATGAATCTGTAGTGGTTAAACATGAGATATAATACATTTGGGGTATATCTAATGCTTCACTTCACAGAGATCAATGCATTGACCTGGGGCCTTGTGCCTACGGCTGAATCACAGCTTTGGTGATACAGAGCCATATCTCACGACAGCAAGTGTAATCCCATTTAGCAGAGTGTAGTTTAAGATTTAGCCAAAACATTGCAGGGTGGAGTAAGAACATGTACAGCAGAAAGAAGGAGTGAGAAAGAGACTATGACAAAAATAACAGGAGAGATCAGTGAGAGAGCGGTGATTGGCTTGTGGAGGCAGTCAGCAGTTTGCAGCCATCCTAATGCATCATGGGAATCGCATAAAAAAGATTGTGAAACGTGTTAGTATAGATACACACTTCCTTTTTCGGAGTAGAGCTATTCTTAGAGTGACCTGATGCTGTGGCACGCAGTCGCGCTGTTGTCTGTGTGCATCGGTCTGTGTGATTTGGCTTGAGTCATGAATGCCCTGGGATACATCAACTTTCTTCTCCATTTACAGACACCCACGGTTTGCAGATGAGACTTTGGCGGTGCTAATCTGGAGGCAGTGGTGGTGAATGAATATGCCTCTTTTTTGAGGGCATGAGCACTGGAGTCTAAAAACATTTTTAGGCTCCCAGCCCTCTTGATTGGTCCAGATAAACAGAAGATATTAAATGCCCTTTATCACCATAGAGACTAATATTTTCTACTTTAGTTTCCTTTCGTCGGGCTACAACATAAAGACAATGCTGGTATCTAAAAGTAGCAACACTATTAAGTTAACTGCATTTTTCAGTAGTTTGATCCTTCATCTGTTTTAAAAAAGAGTGTAGTGCCTAAGAAAGATCAGACACTGAATTACCCCTAAACTGCAATCAACAGATGAGGTCCCAGACTCCCAGATCGACCAGCTAAAAAAAAAGTGGTTAAAACCCCTCTAAAACCAGGCTAAAGTAACTACACTGTATAAGTGTTCTGACCCATAACCCATAACTGGCAGTGATTAGAGCCTCAAGTCTTTTTGGATATGATTCAATAAGCTTTGAGCATCTGGGGATTTTCTGCCATTTTTCTCTGCATATCCTTTCAAGCTCTCTCAGGTTGGATGGGGACCACCAGTGGACAGACATTTTCAGGTCTCTCCAGAGATGTTTGATTGGGTTCAAATCCGGGCTCTGGCTGGGACACTCAATATTCACAGAGTCATCCCTAAGACACTCTTTCATTGTATTGGCTTGCTTAGGATCATTGTCCTGTTGGAAAGTGAACCTTCCAGCGCAATCTGAGGTCATGAGTGCTTTGGTCCAGGTTTTCATTGAGAATTTCTGTATTTTCATTTGTTGGGATCTCCTTCTATCATGACCAGTCTCCCTGTGACTGATGCTAAAAAACACCCCCACAGTAACACCACCATCCTTCACTGTTGAGATGCCGTTGCACAGGTGATGAGTGGTCCCTGGTTTTCTGACAGCAATTAAAACCCAAACTGTTAGACCCATGGTGGAAAAGTCTTATGTAATTATAGGGCAATTTCTAATTTATCCTTTATGCCCAAAGTTTTAGAGAAAGCAATATCTGTCTGGAATATTTGTTTGTTTTGCGTCCAATAGTGTGTTTGGAATCTCTGGGTTTAGGAAGCACCGCAGTACCAACTAGAGTCTGCTCTTATATGTGTATTAACTTTATATTGTTTTCTGTTGATTCAGGGGACTCTGCCCTCTGTTGATTCGACTGAATTAGAGTCTGTGTCGATGGGGTTTTTTCCCCCACTAAATTAGTTTTGACATATGGGGTCCCTCAAAGCTGTTTTATTGCCCTCATTTATCTATATTGATTTTTAACAAATACAGAGTATTGTTTCATTTTTATGCTGACTACACTCAAATTTATGTCTTTTAAGCAAAGCAACAACAATTATCTCAGCTCTTTAACCGCTTGTCTATAGGATATGAAAGCTAGGATGCCCTTAAACTTTTGGTTTAAATTTTAATGAGAGTAAGACAAAGGCAGTTGTGTTTTGACCTGTAGCTACAGCAGGTAGCGTAAATCAAATGTTGGGTAGCTTGGCTATGTTAAAAAAAATTTTATTTGATTCTGTTTGAAATATGATAAGCAGATAAATGCAGTGGTGAACTAGTTTTTTGCAGTTAAAACTCTTAGCAAAGGTTAAGAGCTTTTTAGCCTTTTCAGAATTTGAAAGAGTTATACATGCTTTTATCTCATCTCATTTAGATCTGCAGTCACTGCAGATCACTGTCTTATGAACACAAAGGGGAGAATTAGAATTTCTGACGTGAAGATGATGATGCCTCGCAGACCTTTTAAGCTTCACCAGACTGCAGTCTTTTTTTTAATTATCAAAGACCCTCTGCATCAATCCAGTTCTCTCTCTCTCATAAAACAACTTAGATCCACTAGAGCCTCAACAAACTGACACAGGACACTGTCTTTCAGATGGGCGAGACATGCAAGTATCAAGCTTAGTCTTATGATTTGATACATTAAGAATTACTCACCTCTTTTCTCAAGATGTGTTAAAATTAGGACAGTGATAATTCATTCAGGCTGTTGATCTGCTGAATTGCAAATATTGGCAAAACGGCATGCTTTTATTCCTTACTCTGCTTAACTTTATTCTTCCTTTATGCTCCCTAATCATGCCGATTGTTGCTGCATGCCCTTAATTAGTGTTGATCAATATTAGAATATTATTATCTGTGGCCAAGAGAGTAATATATCCTATTGTAGTCTATACATATTATTACTAAACATTTGTTGGACAAGTATTGGATGGATCTCTGAGAACGATTCTGCCAGTAACCCAAAACAGTTACTTGATCCAAATGCCTATAATTGATCATAATTAAATCTATACTATGTAACTTTTGGCTGTCTAGCAGAATCATTGTCAAAACATGGTCAGCTTCTGATCGGGTGATGTAAGTCACTCAAAGGCATGCCAGAAGTATGGCAAGGGAGGCCAGAAGTATAGCTTCCATTCTCAGGGAGCTAAACTATACCTACGGGTAATTAGGCTGCCCCTGAGCATTCACATAAAATGACCACAACCTATTCTTAAATAACACTGGATAAATAATTGTTTTAGTGAAACAGAGAATTTTAGAGATAATTATGGGTACTACTATACTTACAAAGACAGCCAAATGAAAGAATATGCAAGCCATAAAACCATTCTCCTATCTTATGTAATCAGCCTACTTGGTGCAACAGTGAGTCAAAGTCTCTCATTGCAGAACTATATAACTACAGATACAAATACTATCAACCAGTGTTGGAGGTAAGACATTACAAATAACGCGAATTACATAATCAGATTACTTTTTTCAAGTAACTCAAGTAACTAACGCATTACTTTTTAATTTACAAGAAAATATCTGACTACTTTTTCAAATAAGTAATGCCAGTTCCCTTTCGAACTGACTCTGTCGTTGCGTTGCATGCTATGGGGAAACTCCTGTTTACTCCGAATACGGAAGTCTGATTTGTTCACGTTCGTATAGCTGCACAGATAAATGTCGCTTCAACCCGCCAAAGGGGGTGGAGCCAACTGCTATATAAGTCGGCCCTGAGTACCATTTCATCAATCTTTCTCCTTCAGCGCGAAGATCATCTCCCCACTGACTCTGAAGAAGCAAGAAGCCGAAAGGAAGAAGCACAAAGCCTGCTGCTCGCTGTAGAAAAGCCCTGGCAGTGGAAGATCGCCTCCAGCAAGCGCTTCCCTTGTGGCCATCCAGCGAATTTACAGTAAACCCCTGCATGACTCAGACCATTGCTTGCCTGGGCAGTGCTCACGCTGAGACTGCGCTCACCGGGACCGAGTGCTCTCATTGCGAGAGCATGAGTCTCGCCCTGCTTTGCTCTCGGATCGCCTTTTTTCGTGAGGGCGGTCTTCCCCGGTCTGTTCTCCCATTTCTTCCCTCCCAGGAGCCTAGGAGAATATGATAGAAAGCTAGTGTTTTTTTTTTTGTTTTTTATAAAAAAAGAAGATAAATAGATAAAGTAGAATTAAAATAGAATAGAAAATGCTAGAGTTAGAGGGTCAAATAAAGATGGAACAGATGTGTTTTTAGTCATTTCTTGAAGATGGCTAAGGACTCAGCTTCTCGAATTGAGTTGGGCAGGTCATTCCACCAGGAGGGAACAGTT
>NW_015652138.1:643241-646368 GCF_001515625.1 Sinocyclocheilus rhinocerous
TGTCCAGGAGGTTGTTCTGTGTGAGAAAGGCTGAGACTTGGTTGAACACAACTCGTTCAAGTGTTTTTGCAATGAAAGGTAGAAGGGAAACCGGTCTGTAGTTCTCTAAAAGAGTTGGGTTAAGAGTGGGTTTCTTAAGGAGTGGGGTTATACGAGCCTGTTTAAATGTTGAGGGGAAAACACCAGTGTGAAGGAATGTGTTAACGATGTGAGTGAGTGCAGGTACAATGGCAGGAGAAATGGTTTGAAGGAGATGAGATGGATTAGGATCAAGCGGACAAGTAGTAGGATGATTGGAAAGGATGAGTTTAGAGAATTCTGCCTCAGAGACTGGAGAGAAGGATGAAAATGAGTGTATGTTTGCTGACGGGATGTAGGACGAGACCAGCCAGAGTTCTGATGCCTTCAAGGAGCTGTGCACAGTGACTGACCTGGCTCTGTGCGTTACAAAGGCCACTGCACAGGCAATTGGCAAGGCCATGGCCAATCTGGTTGTACTGGAGCACCACCTTTGGCTAAGCTTAAAAGAGATCATGGACACTGACAAGATGCCTTCCTCAACTCCCCAGTCACTCCCTAGGGACTGTTCAGCCCTGCCGTGGATTGATTTGCTGAGAGGTTTACGGCAGCACAGAAGTCATCGCAGGCCATGCATCACTTCCTGCAGCCTAATTCTGAGCCAGGGCTTCAGCAGCGCCCTCAGACAGCTAGACACTACCCATTTCCTAAGCGCCAAGGTCCCCACCCCAGAGTAGTGCTGGAACCTGAGCCTCAGAAGCCATCCTGATCCCAACACCGAGAGGAAGATGAGAGGCTCAGTTCCCGCCAAAGCCAGATTACCCTCAAATAAGTCTCTCACTCGCTCTCCATTCCCCTGCTTAGCTCAGGGAAAGCTCTGTTCAGGCTGGGCCTGTCTTTCTCACTCAGCATGAGCCCAAGCAAATTACCGTTGTGATAGCAGACACACATACTGAAAAGAGCACTTCTCCTCTTCCCACTACCTGCCATTTGATAAACTCAGTCCACTTGCCTTCTGGCTACAGGCTTGGAAAGCAATTCCAAATTCTAAAAACCATAGATCGGGGTTACTCACTCCAGTTCGCTCACAGGCCACCTCGCTTCAGAGGTATCATCCAAACTTCGATACGGGCCAACGATGATCACGTTCTCTGGTCCAAAGTGCAAATCTGCTTGCAAAAGGAGCCATAGAAACGTTCCCTCTAGCAAACAGTGAAGAGCTCTCTGTCTCCCAGCCAGGGAGTCATCTTCCTGCGGACAGTTATTGATTCAGCCCAGATGTGGGCATGGATTACGCCGGAATGCTCCCTGACAATTCAGTGGCTAGAGGTGTCGTTCAGCCGCTTCCTCTGTGATTCCTCTGGGCCTGCTTCACATGCGGCCCCTCCAATATTGTCTCAAAGCCCATGTAAGCTCATGTCCCACGCTTGGCGTCTGGGACGTTTTCATCTCAGTGTAACCCAGCGCAGCATCAGAGCTGTGGCCCCTTGGAAAACCTCTCACCTGTTTCAGTCAGGCGTTCCGTTGGGACTGACCTCCAGAAGGAACTCAGGTTGGGGAGCTCTGTGTGAGGGCAAATCGGTGTTTGTTCCAGGTTTGACCAGGAACCAACACTTGCACATCAACTGCCTCGAGATGGACCCCTTGTCCAAATGCCCACACTTGCGGTCTTGGCCACTTGAGAGCACGTGCGCGACAGGAAGTAAGTGTGCAAGACTGTCCCAGGTCTTAAAAACGCCAAAGCACAGTGCCCTTAACGCACACTAAATTCACACTATCTTGAATACCGCTCCGGAGCGGTATTCGAGGCTTAGTGTGTCCCATCATGCATCATGTTCTGGAAATAAATCGTGAGACTTTTTGCCAAGATCGCGCGAGAAACCTTTCCAATGCAAGTTAAATATTAATAATAATAAGATATTACATATAATTTGGTAGTAAAAACAAAGTGCTATTGCTGCAAAGATTAGTATATTTATTTTGTACATTTGCAACTGCTTTTTATCACTTAATTAGAAGCACCAGAAATTTAATTGTGTCATCTGTTACTGAACAGACATTTAGAAGTTGATTTTAAAATGCAAAGTATTGAAAATAAAAATAAATCTCTGTAAACACTTGCGTTTTTACAACACAATGGCCCGGTTTCACAAACGGGGCTTAGCTTAAGCCAGTTTTACAAAAATGCCTTAGAAGAAAGAATTACAGGTGTACATCCTGACACAGAACAATGACACTGACAAATTTTAAGAAATGTCAGCGCAAGGTATTTTCAGTTGAGACAGCTCAAACATGCATTTTAGTCTGGGACTAGCTTAAGCCTTGTCTGTGAAACCGGGGATATAAGTGTGTCCCATCAGGTAATGAAAAGTTGTACACACACTTGTGGTCTTCATGCTCACTTGAACACTTGGGCCAAATACAGGAAATACGTCATAGAAGTAGTCAAGTGGTCAAGTGCAAAGACCGCAAGTGTGGGTATTTGGACAAGGCAATTGGCGGCATACGAATGTCTCATGAATCACACCTGAACTCTGTCGTAAGTTGATTTGTGCACACGGATCTGCACTCATTTCTACTTTAGATTGATAAATGAGGCCCACTGTGTTTTTATTTTGGGGGTCATTTGTTTTGTGTAGATATATTCATATATTCATTAAAGCCGATAATTTTGCCTTGGTAAATAAGCCGAGGGTAACAGTTGCTTCACAACCGATTTGAAAGTTCTGTGCGACTGCCACTAGGGGGAGAAATGCGACAATCGTATCCAAATGTCTGCGACGGTTGAAAGGCAGCTTAAGACATTTAAGAAGTGTGTGAATCCGTGTCCTCGTTTTCTGACACACATAATCTTTGCATCTTGTATGTTTCACCACCACTTCCTTAATATCCTTCTTTACCACACCCCGAGGCACCCTGATCTGATATCCTCAAGTGGGCAATCTGTGTTCATTGTGAGCGTTTTTCAATGAAAAAGCTCCACTCTCGTTTGTCTCCCTTTTCGAGGGGAGAAGGACAGCCAACGGTTCCCAGTTGCTCAGGACCCACCGCTGCTGAGGCACAGAGGAAAATTAGTTAATGGGGTTCTCAGGTGGACTTTGAGTGCACT
>NW_015652138.1:647076-648318 GCF_001515625.1 Sinocyclocheilus rhinocerous
AGAGGTCACGGAAACCTTTCCAATGTAAGTTAAATATTAATAATAATTAGATATTACATATAATTTGGTAGTAAAAACAAAGTGCTATTGCTGCAAAGATTAGTATATTTATTTTGTACATTTGCAACTGCTTTTTATCACTTAATTAGAAGCACCAGAAATTTAATTGTGTCATCTGTTACTGAACAGACATTTAGAAGTTGATTTTAAAATGCAAAGTATTGAAAATAAAAATAAATCTCTGTAAACACTTGCGTTTTTACAACACAATGGCCCGGTTTCACAAACGGGGCTTAGCTTAAGCCAGTTTTACAAAAATGCCTTAGAAGAAAGAATTACAGGTGTACATCCTGACACAGAACAATGACACTGACAAATTTTAAGAAATGTCAGCGCAAGGTATTTTCAGTTGAGACAGCTCAAACATGCATTTTAGTCTGGGACTAGCTTAAGCCTTGTCTGTGAAACCGGGGATATAAGTGTGTCCCATCAGGTAATGAAAAGTTGTACACACACTTGTGGTCTTCATGCTCACTTGAACACTTGGGCCAAATACAGGAAATACGTCATAGAAGTAGTCAAGTGGTCAAGTGCAAAGACCGCAAGTGTGGGTATTTGGACAAGGCAATTGGCGGCATACGAATGTCTCATGAATCACACCTGAACTCTGTCGTAAGTTGATTTGTGCACACGGATCTGCACTCATTTCTACTTTAGATTGATAAATGAGGCCCACTGTGTTTTTATTTTGGGGGTCATTTGTTTTGTGTAGATATATTCATATATTCATTAAAGCCGATAATTTTGCCTTGGTAAATAAGCCGAGGGTAACAGTTGCTTCACAACCGATTTGAAAGTTCTGTGCGACTGCCACTAGGGGGAGAAATGCGACAATCGTATCCAAATGTCTGCGACGGTTGAAAGGCAGCTTAAGACATTTAAGAAGTGTGTGAATCCGTGTCCTCGTTTTCTGACACACATAATCTTTGCATCTTGTATGTTTCACCACCACTTCCTTAATATCCTTCTTTACCACACCCCGAGGCACCCTGATCTGATATCCTCAAGTGGGCAATCTGTGTTCATTGTGAGCGTTTTTCAATGAAAAAGCTCCACTCTCGTTTGTCTCCCTTTTCGAGGGGAGAAGGACAGCCAACGGTTCCCAGTTGCTCAGGACCCACCGCTGCTGAGGCACAGAGGAAAATTAGTTAATGGGGTTCTCAGGTGGACTTTGAGTGCACT
>NW_015652138.1:648566-651369 GCF_001515625.1 Sinocyclocheilus rhinocerous
ATTTGCAACTGCTTTTTATCACTTAATTAGAAGCACCAGAAATTTAATTGTGTCATCTGTTACTGAACAGACATTTAGAAGTTGATTTTAAAATGCAAAGTATTGAAAATAAAAATAAATCTCTGTAAACACTTGCGTTTTTACAACACAATGGCCCGGTTTCACAAACGGGGCTTAGCTTAAGCCAGTTTTACAAAAATGCCTTAGAAGAAAGAATTACAGGTGTACATCCTGACACAGAACAATGACACTGACAAATTTTAAGAAATGTCAGCGCAAGGTATTTTCAGTTGAGACAGCTCAAACATGCATTTTAGTCTGGGACTAGCTTAAGCCTTGTCTGTGAAACCGGGGATATAAGTGTGTCCCATCAGGTAATGAAAAGTTGTACACACACTTGTGGTCTTCATGCTCACTTGAACACTTGGGCCAAATACAGGAAATACGTCATAGAAGTAGTCAAGTGGTCAAGTGCAAAGACCGCAAGTGTGGGTATTTGGACAAGGCAGATGACAGTTTTTCTAGCCCTTCCTGCCGGCCTTGAAGGGGCACCACGTCCTGGTCCGCTCGGACAGCATGGCGGTGGTAGCCTTTATAAATCACCAAGGCGATCTCAGGTAATGCTCCTTCCACAGGTTGGCTCGACACTTACTTTTATGGGTACAGTGCAACCTCCTCTCGCTGAGAGCAGTTCACATGCCAGGCAGATTGAACCAAGGAGCGGACATGCTGTCCAGGGGCAATGTAGCACCAGGGGAATGGAGACTACATCCCCAAACGGTTCATACGATCTGGTTTGTCTTCGGCAGGGCATAGGTGGACCTCTTCACCTTAGAAGACAACTTTCACTGCCCAATTTACTTTTTTTTAAAGCAATAAGATGCCCTGGCTCACGAATGGCCCAGTGCTCACTTGTATGTCTTCCCCCCGATTGCCCTGCTTACTCAGGTCATCAGACAGGTCAGGGAAGCCAGATGCTCGGTCCTCCTGGTGGCCCTACTCTGGAGGAATCAGATGTGGTTCCCCGAGTTGATTCAGCTGTGATTGGCAGCCCCCTGGCTGACACCATTGAGGACATACCACCTCTCTAAAGCGAGAGGCATGATTTGGCATCCCCGGCCATTTGTTCGTGCAGCTACACAAACGTGAACAAATCAGGCCTCAGTATTCGGAGTAAACAGGAGTTTCCCCATAGCATGCAATGCAATGCTCGTTCCCTTATCTCAGGTAACCGAGGTTACATTAGTAACCGGAGCGTTACTTTGTTTTCTCATTTATTGACTGACTGCTCTCTTGTCCCCATGTTGAGAGAAATCGGGAGTAAGTGCAGAGGCGTTGTGTGCGCTGTGTAAACATGATGCTTACTGTAGTTCTAGACTAAATGCATTTACTCATCTCACTTGCACAAAAATAGATTCAGTATTCCTCAAAATTCATAAAAACAGTGAAATGCAGACTCAGAATAGGACGAAACCTGAAATAATTAAATACGTTAAATAACACAAATATTCTTTATATATTCAATCTCATTTTATTAACCAATGTCTTTGCTGCTGACCTTCGTGGATCCAATTTAACCGTACTAATTAGCAAAAATGTGTGTTTCTTTTATTTTTTATTGCTGAAGAGTGCTGAACTTTCTTCTCCTGCATCCTATTCTTCATGTATTGTAATCCAGAATGGCAGCACAGCTGAAAGTTTTGTTTGACCTGCGCACTCTACTGTACAGATGTGAATTTACATTTCTTTCAGCCTGAGGCTTATTCATTTCATTTTTGGTGTGAAAGGGCTTTTATATTAAGAACAAACAAGCAAGCCCAGCCCAGAATTAAAAAGTAATGCAAAAGAAAAATAACGCATTACTTTCTATAAAAAGTAACAAGTAACATAGTTACTTTTTTTAGGGAGTAACGCAATATTGTAATGCATTACTTTTAAGTAACTTTCCCCAACACTGCTATCAACAACACCCATCCATCCCTATTACTTTAAAGGGGTCATATGATGCTGCTAAAAAGAACATTATTTTGTGTATTTGGTGTAATGAAATGTGTTTATGCGGTTTAAAGTTCAAAAAACACATTATTTTCCACATACTGTACATTATTGTTTCTCCTTTATGCCCCGGCTCATTCTGGTGAAATGGATGGAAAGTGTTATACCCTTTTACTCAAGCGCAGGATTTTATAGTGAGTTGGAGGTGCTTTTTCTACACCTTTATCCAAACTGACATGCAGTGCATTCAAAGTATACATATTTTATCAGCATGTCTGTGTTCCCTTGGAATCTAAACCTTGATGACCCATAGCAAAAAGTCTGAATACAGAATGTCAAAGTGACATTTTAGGTTGTAGTAAATTTTAATGTTATAAGTTTTAAGAATAAGGGGTAATGCCTCTATCACTTCTGCTCTCAGAGATGGAGTACATTATTTACATTCATTGATCTGGCAGATGCTTTTATCCAAAGTGCATTTGAACAGTGCATCATTATTATTATTATTATTTAGCAGCTCACAACATAATGCATAATAAATTATTCCGAATGTAATGTGAAAAAATATATGTATGTGTGTATGTATATTATAAATATATATATATATATATATATTCCAAACTGCACAAGAGAGATGTGGCTGATGTGGCTGAGTGAGTGGTCTTTCTGTGTTATGTGCGGGAGACGAAATGTTAACAGACTAGAGGATTGATGATATTATTGAACTATATATAAATGAGCAATTTCACTTGAGTACGAGAGTGATACCGGCTCTATAGACGCTGATATTGAGCCGGGAGCACTCGTG
>NW_015652138.1:651985-713397 GCF_001515625.1 Sinocyclocheilus rhinocerous
AGAGCCGGTATCGCTCTCGTACGAGAGTGATATTGCGTTTATACAACAGTTCGATGGCATGAGTGTAAATATATAAGAAAAACAACAACAGAGTATCTTTAAAAACCCTTTTGTGCAGAACTACTTCCTTCCGCCACATTTTCAAATCTCAGTTTGACAGTTTAACAGCTGAGCTGAAGCCTCCGTTACTAATTCGAAAACATCACTTTAGAACTAGTAATGAAGGAACGTTGAGTTGCTTCATTAAAAACGTATTGTATTACTTAATTAAAAGCTCACTGTATTATGTAGAGTATTGTGAGAGAGAGATGGACTGAGCAAGTGTGATTACCTGCATCTGATACAGCATTCATTTTTCAGCTCAATCTCATATTCACAATAAAACATGAGTTTGAATGTCCGCTGAGGAAAGCGATATCTTTGTCGTACTGTCCTTTCATCTGTTAAGGGTGATTTCCGATGACAGCGCAGCTCAAAAATCCCCATCACGAACACACACACTGTTTCCCAATACTAAATACTACTATGTTTATAAAATATTATTTATTGAATAATAAACAACAACAACAACAACAACAGCCATCATAAAAGCCATGCTCTAATATACAGCATTAAAGTTACATAAAATATAACATGATGAGATTTTGCCTTCAGCCGAAACTATTTGCTCTCAAACAAATAATAGATTAATGAGCCCAAAAACTGCCTGTCAGATTTACCCAAAACGAATTATATCTCATGTTTAACCACTATAGAGGCATCAGAGCCAGCAGCAAATTCCAGAAGATCTGGCCGAGGTGAGGCTGCTCTCGGTGGGTTCATGAGCACTGAATGGCTGCTGACACCCTGGAGCTCACGTCTCCAAAAACGTCGAAGCAAATTTTCAAATAGACGTTATCTTTATTAACAAACCATATATTTGAAGTCTAAACAAGTACATTCTCGCCTAAAAAACTCTTAAAACTACATTCTGTGACACAAAAACTGTATTATTTTTACATTTTAGTGGATTTGGGTGTCCGCCATGACACTCGCTGTGAAAAAGCCTGGAAGCAGAGTGATACAAACGGTGAAAGGGCGTTCATGTAGCGATACCACTACAATATCTCACGGTTCTCAACCAATCAGATTTGAGAACCAGAACGAATTGTTGCATGGCACTGAATATAATATATATTAAAGTGAATATTTTGCTAGTCCTCATATTGCTTGATTTCACCAGAAGGTTTAAAAAGTACATTATTTTACTGGATATGAATTTTAAATATGTAATAATGCTATTTTTAAACTGTAAACAAATTGCAAAAACAATACTACAGCCACAGACAATAATATAATTACATTGTAAAAACCTGAAATAATAGTTTGAAACATTTAAAATGTATAGTATGTAGTCAGTGACTATGGAAGCATCTGTGTCTAACACAATTATAAATATTTTTTATAATAGCACCCCCATTTTAGGAGCTCAAAAACATTTGCAGTAAATGTCCAAATTCTGGGTTTTCTCCCTTGTGATGCTTTACCAAAGCTGCATTAAGCCTTGTCTTCAGCAAGGCAAATGCATGTTTAATTTAGTTTAGGTAAGATTTAAAAAAAAATCAGTTTGGTAGCTTTTGCGGTGTGTGTTGGGTCATTGTCCATCTGTACTGTACTTATCAGGTTTGTAGAATGTGACTGAATCTGAGCTGATATAGCTCTAAACACTCATTAAACACTAATGACCCAGTTTCATTAGCAACCATACATGCCCATTTTATGTTCCATTCGGATTATGATCCTTCTCTATAGTATTCCCATCTTTCTGGTATGGTTGACCATAGTTCCATCTGTCCAAAGAATGATGTCCAACCCCGAACTGGGCAGGGTTTTTTTATATGTTTTTGGCCTTCCTGCTCTTGAGGCTTACCACTGCTGAACCCTCGGTTTTTACTTTCATGAAGTCTTCTCTGGACTTTGATAATGAGACCGTTGTCTTCTGTAGTCAGCCTGGCCTAATGGTGTTACTAAGCTCATCAGTGCATCAGTCCTTCTTTTTTATACATTTTTTGCAGGTGAAAAACTTGGTGACATTTACAACCAAAATAAACCAATCTAAATCAGATTTTCTATTCAGTTTCTAATTTTTAAAGCCAGCTTTTTGTCTGATAGAGTGAGCATCTAATGCTTTTATTTGAGTCTAAACCCCTGCCTTTTGCTTGCTTTCTCATGCAATAAGATAATCACGGCGACAACTGCTACAATGCCTGCATCTCCACTTCTTTCAGTTCAATCAACAGTGCATCACATCTGACGTCATCAACACCTTTTTAACTGTGAGATTTTTTTCTTTTGTAATAGAATACTGAATAAACACTGCAGACTGGTCCTCAATGCATCTGCGTTGACTATCTAATTTGTGCCAGATTTATCTAAACTTTATCCCTCTTTTTTTTTTTTCTTTTAAACTGTATAAAAGATTCACAAAGCATACCACAGTATCCCAGCTTCTTTAACATATTCTGTGAATAAGACGAGAGCCTATCACTGACTAAATCTGCAGCACTTTTGTTTTTCGCTAATTAGATCATGTCTTTTTGAAATGCACATTATTATTATTTTTATGTCCCCCAGCACATCCAGGATTTTTGTTCATCAGCACCCTGATTGTTCTGTGAAGATAAGCCTCTTTTAAACCAGTTAAAAAGGGGAGAATAAAAAGGATCTTTGGTGTTTGGATGGGTTTGCAACACAGCTTGACAGAGCTAGTTATGTAACTGTCATGGAGCTTAGATGTAATACAGAGGAAAAATAAGGTTTTTCCAAATTTGAAGGTCAACCAAATTCCTATTAAAAAATGCCCTTGACTTTGAGTATTGTGTACTGATGAAATCAGATTTTTTTAATCATTATAATGCTTAATCATTATAATGGTCTTCTCTAAATGTTAGGGACAAGGATTAAAACAATTCGGGTGCGTCTGATTAAGGAGACATACAAAATGTGCAATGTTGAGGGGCTCCGGAAACAGAGTTGGGAATCACTACCCATTTTGTGAATAGGCAACATTTGTACATAGAGGTCCCTGGCCTGTGCTGAAGATATCTTTCTGTACATGGTTGCTTGCGATTTGCATATTGGTCTCAAAAATGCATGAAAGAGACAGGAGGAAAAGAGAGATATAAAAAGAGAAGTCTGGGGATGTTCCCACTGTGCAGAGATAAAAGGCAAGCAGACATCTCATATCATCTTTTTTTTATACTTGCACCATTTGTTCCATTACAGGCAAGCAGACTGTCGGATGAGATCTGGCAGATTCAGTCTTTGAGGTGCTGCGCTGTGCTCTCATTAGGGACAATCTAAGCACTGGGCTTCTTTGAAGTCCGTGAGCTGAGAATTAAATTAATGCAATGGAGATGACGCAGCTACTTCAGTCAAACATTCACAGCATCTGAGCAGAGGACTGATACACTGCCCTGTACATGTGATGGTTGCGTTTATTATGATTTTATGTAACATTCTTGTTTTACAGAAGTATATTGTTTATTGTTGTTATCTTATTATTTTAGATTGATATATTTCAGAAATTGCAGCTGTACCAATCATGTATCACAATTCTGTTTCTCACATTATCACATTGATACTTCAGATCCTTCTGTTTGCTTCATATTATTAAGTGTTTTCAGTTTAACCACTGTCTGTTTTGCTGACTGCCTTGTTTGTCTCCATAGTTACCCTCATTGGTTGCCATAGTAACTCAATGACCACACCCCTACCTTGTTTGTTCCCATAGTAACTCATTGGTCCTTTCATTCTCCTGTGTGTATTTATAAAGCCCTTGTGGTTTTCTTGTGCTTTGTCAGTTGTTGAATGTAATGGATGTCTGTTTGCCTGTGTTTCTGTTCTTTGTTCCTTGTGTTTTTGATTTATTGTTTGTTCCAGTTTATTTCATTAAATATCCTGCGCTTAGATCCATGTCCCCGCCTGCCTTCACTTGCTCCTCAACGTTACAAAAGTTTTTCTAGCTGCAGTTTCCCAGTTTCAAAGCTATCTGGCTATCTTCCTTTCATTGGCAATACTTTGTTGAGCCATGGGTTAATGGGAATGAGTGTTATCAGTATGTTTCCTCAAGATAAATGTCTATACTAATGAGTCTTGCAAAACCCATCAAACACTTTGAGCTGGTGCTGTCTGACAGCAAGTAATGGGAGCCGTTATGGTGGTGCCTTATTAGTAAACAGACAGTAATGGTCCTTGACTCTGCTGAGTATGCTAAATTAGGGTGTTTTTACAGCAATTTGCCAGCAGAAAAAAGACAGACTGTTGCTTAGGGGCTTCATCTAATGCGGGTCGTAATGAATACAAAATTGAAATGTGTGGACCACGGTAAGCATAATTTAGGAGTAGTCCATCAGAAAAGTGCCCTGTCTGTAAGGAATAGGCTCAGTATTTATGAAACACTGCAGGTGTAGGTACCATGATAATGGTAATGATACCATCAGTAAGTGAGAAATAAGGAAGGAAGTGTTGTGTCAGAAAAGTGCAAGTAGGTTACCTCACTCTCATCTTTAACTTTTTAAAAAAGGGTGGTCTTTAAAGGTGCAAAACGTAAGATCATTGTCAAAACAGAGATTCTGCAGTCAAAAAGGAAAAGCCACAGACAAAGTATGCTGCCACAACTTTTGCATTAGCGAAACAGAAATCCTGTGCACAGAATAACCATTTACTACAGAACACATGATGCACCACCAGTGTTACACTCAATTAGGTCTGTCCAGTAACATGCAAGATACTGATACTGAACACCTCCCCCTTTTGAGCAAGAACACATCTTCTTTCGTTTTCATGTAAACCACACCCCTACCCCAAATGTTTTTTGCATCAATTGTTTTGTTTTTTCTTTTCTACAAATCCAGTCGTGCAGGAGGCTGTGACACTCAGCCTGAAATTGTCGCATTGGGTGCTCTGCCCATGTCAGTGTGTCAGTGATTGTTCCTGGTAGTGTGAGTGTGTGTATCAGTGTTACCTGGCCCAGGGGTTGTGTTAGTTGTGACAACAGGTTTCAGATGTTGAGTCAGGTCAGCTGTGTGTATGCGTGCAGTCCTGACCAGTCTTTCAGCAGTGTGTATGATGTAAGATCTGCGTGCTTTTGCTTGACAAATGACTGCCCCTTGTGATTCTTCTATCAGCAGCCACATGCTTGGCCCAGACTGCAGTGTTGGTGAGGGACGTAAACATAAACATAATGTTGTCCATACCATACACACATTACTTGTTTATCGTCAAGCCCTCATCTTCACATCAAAATCTGTGTCATGGGATGCTGAAGTCAACAAAATCCCAAATGGTAGATTGTTGAATTCACATCTACCAATAGGGTAATGAACGTCATTTGGAGTGAGCTTTCCTCTGACAATGGAATTTGCCAGAAAACTGAGGTGGCATCCGGTTTTGTGAATACCTTGGCTGTTGCAAGTATTGTGAGTGCCTGTTCTGCAGCTAGGAGGATATGTCTTTCTTGCAACACCCACTTATTTAGACAAGTCAAATCAATGCACAGCTGGATCCTGTCTTGAACCTGGGTCACCATGCTGATACACCACAGAGTGGGTTGAGTCACTTTGGAAATCACTCCCATGTCCTCCATGCATTTCAGCTACACTCACACCTTGGCGTTTTGATGTCCTTCTGTTGTGTTTCCGTGTGGAATCAGTGTGACGGTGTCTATTGTGAGGAGACCTAATAGTGGAGACCTAATAGTTTATTCTGTATGCTTAATTGACCTTTAAATTAACATCCAGTCTATGATTTCCTGGCCCAAAACAGCCTGACAGCTGAAGAGCTCTGTGATTTATAGTGGAAAAGCTGCTGCTTGGAATTGCTGTAACAGCAGCCCCTGTGTCCAACAGTTTTTCCCAATTCAGTCAAAGGTACCCTACCAGTCAAACATTTGGGCACACTTGACTGACTTTGTTTCTTGTGATCTTAAAATCCCTTTGATTTAAAGGAAAACATGGTGACTCAGTACTGTTGTTCAGCATCAGGATACACCTTGGTTAATAGAATGCCCAGACTGTGCTGGGCTGTAATATAGACAGAGTAGATGGGTATTAAAGAAAGTTTTGAAGGACGTTTTTAATGAAAACTGAAATAATAAGGAGCGAGTAGGTGTGCGCATTTGTTTATAATATGAAATTTTGTTTTGTCCCCAGGAGATTATGTGGTTCTGACCGTCTTCTTTGACTTAAGCAGAAGGATGGGTTATTTCACCATCCAGACATATATCCCCTGTACCTTGATCGTTGTTCTGTCCTGGGTTTCATTCTGGATCAACAAGGATGCAGTGCCAGCCAGAACTTCTTTGGGTAAGACCTTCTGTTTACATTCTACCTGATAAACCAGCTTTGTGTTGTGACACTATCCCTATTTTCTTAAACATTTTTTCTGTCTTTTTATTATCTAAACATCCTTAAACAAATTTACTTGAGAATAAAAATGATGTAAAATTTAAAAACAATAATTAAGAGAATTTATCTTGAATTTATTTTTCTTACTCCAATAGCAAATTGTTTATCTTGTCTTACCTATAAACACCACTTGTATTCAGCAGCTTATCTTTCCTGCAGTGACTCCTGACCTCGGTGTTTTACGATTGATTGTAATGTCTGGCCTAAGAATTCTGTCCATGAGATGCTAAGGTGGTGGGTGTGGGTGCCCTGAAGATCCCGAAAGAACGCATCACAAATGGGTGTAATCAAAAGTGAAGGCTGTCTTGTATTTGAACAGAGGCAATAAGGGGATGCACCATTACTCCAGGGTTAATTTTAAATTGCTGCTGTATGAGATTAATACAACTGAGACTACATCTATGAGGTGGCACTAGACCCACTTGGCTACATCTTTTTGAAGCTGAGCAATGAGCTGTTCAAGGACCACCAGATCGGCAGGTGTCACAGATCTGCTGGATCATCACAAATGGCCGACTGTTTTTCCCCAGCTCGACGGACAGAACACTGCTGCCGTTGCTCTAGGGTGTGGACCACACAGGATGACCCGCTTGAGGTTCGTAATGCAGGAAGTTCTGCACAGGTAGCTGTTGAGATGCTACTTGGGCTTGATTCAAGAGGGCCTGATGTTGGGTTTGATGGAGTCTGGCTAGTGAATTGTCCATCTCAGCAAGGGGCGAGGACTCCATGGCAAAGAACTTTTCCTCCCGGGTTTTGACTCCACTGTAGCAAGTTTGGAGTTGTGGGAAGGAGAAGGTCTGAGACCCAGGGAGTGGAGGCGTCATCCTCCGATTGTGAGCCTGAAATTGTACAATAGCAGAAATTCGGCAAAGCAGACGTGGATCTGTTTGGTCACTCAAGATGACTCAGTGTCCCATTTGGTTTTCTCATCCAGCACAGCTGGGCTCAGATGCCCTAACACAGGAGTCGCCCAAGGCCAAGTTGTATCCCTTTACGCCAGTGAGCCTCCAACCTGAAGACTTTTTTAGAAGAGACCAGCAGGATAAGGTGTGCCTCCTGCTGGTGGTTCCGTTTTGGCCATCTCAAGTCTGGTTCTCAGATCTAGTGTCAATTCTGGAGGAACCTCTATACCAGGGTTCCTCAAATCTTGCCCTGGAGGGCCAATGCGCTGCAGAGTTTAGCTCCAACCCTGATCAAACTTACTTACCTGTGATTTTCTAATGATCCTGAAGACATTGATTAGCATGTTCAGGTGTGTTTGATTATGGTTAGAGCTAAACTCTGCTGGAAAGTGGATCTCGTGGGCCAGATGTCCTGCTCTATAGCTTCCCTTCAGGAAAGATCTGCTTTCTCTGGCCTAAGGCATGTTTTGGCATCCTCAGCCAAAGATATGGAGGCTTTGGGTTTGGCCCTATTCTGACTCTTAAGTGATTATTGCTTTTGGCCTTGTCGTTGTTCAGTGGGAATTAAAAGCCAAACCACAACCATGCACTAGCCATGTAAAAGATAAATATCACAGATATAACTTCAGTAGTCCATATGCAACAGACATTGCAATCTCCATGTTCTTATTTCAGTATTATTTACTTTGTTCCCCAGGAATCACAACTGTGCTTACCATGACCACTTTGAGTACCATTGCTAGGAAGTCCTTACCCAAAGTGTCGTACGTCACAGCTATGGATCTCTTCGTATCGGTGTGCTTCATCTTTGTTTTCGCCGCTCTGATTGAGTACGGAACGCTCCACTACTTTGTGAGCAACCGCAAGCCCAGCAAAAACAAAGACAAGAGGAAGAAAAATCCTGTGAGTACACTTCCTAAGACAATTCACATTATCACCTACCAATACAACAATATTATAAAGTGTATTTACTTCTAGTATTTTTCTAATTCTAAGATTGACCTATTTGAGAACTGTAATTGTTTTTTGTAGGATCAGGGATTAGTTGCTTACTTTTAAGTCTACCCAAGTTTGAGTACTCAAAAGTATTCCAAATAATAGCGCTCTTCCACAAGTTAGTAAGCTGCCTTGGCAGCATTTCTAGGCTTGGTCTGCTCCCAATGTGAAGATGGTACCTTGCTTTGGTGAAATTCTAAGGCAGCATCAATCCCAGACAGTATTCTTGTGAGTTCAGTGTAAAGAAAAAAAGGTAGTGTATGAATTTATAAATGAACCAGTCTAAAATTAGACTAAAAACAAACTTTCATGTAAAAGTCTGTTTAAATGCATGAGTTTTGTAGTGAAATAAACCTGCCTAAAAAGCTGCCAGAAAGTTTTCAGCAGGCATGTGAATTACGTGTGCTTACTACAGTTTTGTGTTGTTAGCTTAGCAATTAAGGCTTTATTGGTAACTCTGCAGGAATCCACTTTGAGTGCTAGATGAGTCTTGTGTGCTTCATGTGAGGAAAGCTATTTGTGATGCACCTAAGTGATCATTAGTTGTTGTCCATGAAGAGCATTTCTAATCAGTCACTAATGAGTTTCCATTACGCCTATGTAGGCGGTGACAGCTCACTAGGTTTTGGAACATAATGTGCAACTGTGCATGGTAGAACCTTTTTTGACCACCTCTGTCAAACAGTGTCACTGAGCAGTGATCTCCTTAATCTGAATCATTTCAGCAGCAGGTTTGAAGTGCAGCCTTAGATTTTCATCTCAGCAGGGCGCTCATATCCGTAGCTTGAGGAGGGCTGATCTCAGAAAATGGGGTCGTTCCACTTTCAGATGATTAAAGGGGTGCCAGAAATGTCTTATTTGATTTTAGAGTTTAAAATGTCAGGCAGATTAATGAGTACTGATTCTCAAGCCACATTCGACAGTTCGGTTCCCAGTCAAAGGCACGCTCTGAAGTAAAACTCTTCAAATAAAACACCAAGAAGCTTTTGCTGAAGAAGCGTTTTGATCTCTGCAGAGTTGAAGAGTACCAGTCTCCTCCTTAGATGATTATTTTGTTCTTTGGTAATGATTGTTTGCTACACACATGCTGATTTGTATTTGAAGTATATAAGGAATATCAGTTTCCAAGCTCTAAAATCTGACTGGATGAGCCACGTTCAAAACCATGCCTAATAGTTTATACTATACATGATTGTATTTTTGAATGCACTTTGCAGATATGTTCTCGCAGGAATGAGCAGTCTGTATTTTACAACATGCAGTGAACCTGTTAATATATGCTGCCTTACACACCCTTCCTCTGTGTCTATGTATATGTGTGAGGTTGCAGTAATTTGTTCTCTTTCCACTTTCAGAGTCTTTTTTGCATTATACTGTATGTCTGTCTTATGTTGTTGGTTTGTTTGTATGTGTTTGTTTTCTTCTTTTCAATTTCTAATATTTTTTTGTTTCCTGTGTGGACAAAAGCTCCTGCGGCTCTTTTCCTCAAAGGTATATTGCTCATGTAAAGTTCACTAATCATGCATGTTTCTGCATTCTGTGCAACCACACTGCTCTTGTGTCTGATCTTTAGATTCACTGCACTAACATCTAGTCAGTTTAGCACTGAAGCTCCTGTGCTGTGAAAGACAGCACACAGACTCTTATTTTACTTTAATGCAATAAAACAACAGTAATGGCTGAAATACTTGCATCATTCTTTTAACTAAAAAGTGGCCGCCTTCCTCCTTCTCTGCGTGTTTGTATATGAGGCTTTAAACCTGACAGAAATAGTCAGCAGAGCCTTAACAGCTTGAAATAGACAACCATACTGATTACCTTAATCCCAATTAAAGAGCATGAGCCTGATTGGCAGATTTAGTCGTAGATATCTTTCAAAAGTCATTGTGCATGAGGGCACAGGCCTACATTTAGCATCTATTAAGGATTAAAAGATAGTTCGCAAGAATTCGGAAAAAGGGAATTAGATCAATTGCAATTTAGCATACCAGGCTATACACCTAAAAAAATGCTGGGTTGTTTCAACCCAACTTTGGGTCAAATTTGGACTAACCCAAGTTTTGGGTTAAACATTTAATGTAAAATTTTACATTAAAATTTTACGTAATAATCAAGGAACTTTGCTGCCGTACCATGGGTGCAGCAGGCGCAATGATATTACGCAGCACCTGAAAATAGGCTAACTTCCGTCAACATAACCAACGTGACCACCTGCTTGCACTCAATGGTTCTTGACTAGTTTTACTTCAGGACCTCAATTTTACAATGGGTCTGATTCACTAATAATGTGACACATTGTTCATATTTTTACACAAATGACATCTAAAATTTCGCCAAATTCACAACATGTGAGTGCGCACATAAATTTGTTCTTAACCTTGTTCTGTTAATGAATTTGCAGTAGGCTATTCTAAATAAGTGATGCTTATTTTGCATAAAATCCCCCCAAAAAAGGGTTTTGTATCAGACGTACAACCTATTTTTGGGTCACAGCCCACCAGTTGAGAACCACAGTTAAAAAAATAAATAAAATCATGAATGTAGATAAATAATGTAAGACCGAAAAGGCGCTTTCTCTTTGAAGGTTGTCGTATTTCATCCGGTTAAAGCTGCAAATTCCACTGTATTTGTTTCTTTACACATGGCAGGCTATTTGTGCTCGTGTGCTTTCCAAACGCTTCTGCGAAACCCTTTGAGAAGCGAGTCACATGACCCGTTTCCGCACAGCCTCGGGTGGCTCTGTCCTAAATGCTACATAATGTGCACCCGGAGAAGCCAGCGTGAACAGCTGGTTGTGCTTCGTTTTTCAAAGGGATTTGAAGCCCCCTTCCAGTGCTGGGCAAAATGATTGCGAATCCAGAAATGTGGATATGTCCCAATAATCCGATTTCTCTTGGTTTTGATGGGAAATATTTACATGCAGGTCTTGTAACCAGTGTTGGGGGGTAACTCATTACAAGTAACGTGAGTTACGTAATCAGATTACTTTTTTCAAGTAACTAGTAAAGTAACGCATTACTTTTTAATTTACGAGAGAATATCTGAGTTACTTTTTCAAATAAGTAACGCAAGTTAAATTTTTTTTTCCAAAAAATATAAAAATGGTAAAAATATAACTTTTTTATTTTAAAAATAAACAAACAAGCCCTGTCCAGATTTAAAAAGTAACGCAAAAGTAGCATAACGCATTACTTTCCATAAAAAGTAACTAAGTAACGTAATTAGTTACTTTTTTATGGACTAACGCAATATTGTAATGCATTACTTTTAAAAGTAACTTTTCCCAACACTGCTCGTAACATTTGTGTATTTCAAGTGTATACTTAAACTTATATTTTAGTACTGATACTGGCCAAGATACAAGACTGAAAGTATATTAATACCTAATTGTTTAGCTGTTCTGTGTTGACACATAGTACCATGTTAGACAGAGCCATGTGGTCTCACGTGGGAAACGTTGCTGTAGTGACTTTCTATGAAGTTGATGCAGTTATGCTTTATTATTTTTGCATGATACATATTCTAGTGTAAAATAATCATTGCACAACAATATAAAACACAGACAGATAAATGTGCAATGAACAGCCATAATACATATGATATATATTTTAAGTATTAAAGGAAGAAAGAAAAAGCAAGAAATCTGTTTTACAGCCAACTATTGCAGTTGCACATCTTTTAATGCATTCTACCTGCAATATTAGGTGCAAAGTATCCACTGACAGACGTTTGAGCGCAGCCCCTAACAGCTGGTCGAGCTCTATTTGATGGGACTCTTGCTGATTATGTGTTCTGTTCTAAAAGCAGGCCCCCACTGTGGACATTCGCCCGCGCTCAGCCACCACAATCCAGATGAACAACGCCACCCACATGCAGGAGCGGGACGAGGAATACGGCTACGAGTGTCTGGATGGGAAGGACTGCTCCAGCTTCTTCTGCTGCTTTGAGGACTGTCGCTCAGGAGCGTGGCGGCACGGCCGTTTGCACATCCGTGTCACTAAGATAGACTCTTACGCCCGCATTTTCTTTCCTACTGCATTTGGTCTATTCAACGTAGTTTACTGGTTTTCCTATCTCTATCTTTAATTTTTTTTTTTTTTTTAAATAGGCTGGCCTTATTTTATGTTACAGATTCCAGCAAGACCCTTTCTTGGAAACGTGAACCCACTGAAAACATTTAAGGTGTATTGTGTTGTTGTTGTTGTTGTTTTTAAAGCTCATTTTAGGATTTTTTTTTTTTTCGTGCATTTACGTAATATGTGAATTGTTGGTTAGTCTACGTTTACATCTTTTTCTAGAAAGTATATCTTGTGCATAAAGCAAAAGTTGTAGCAAACAAAAAAAAAAAGTCAGTGAAAACCTGCATCTGTAAGATTATTCCTGAATCGTGTCGAGCGAAAAGCAGAAGATCTGAGTACTGCATGCCTACATGTCCTTTTAGCCCCTAAAGAGCAAGCACTAAAGAGATTTTGGGAACCTTCTTCAAATGCATGGCTGTCAGGCCTATACGAGGAAAAAGCAATCAAACGAATACTAACAAATGTGTCAGAGACTTTATTTGTACATGCTCTTATCATTTGTAATTATTTGTGCATTCTAAAGCGTAAATGTACAAATTTAAGTGTTTGAAATTTCTATGCCATTTGTAACCCTGCAGTTTTTCCATGTGTTGGTCACGGCTGGTAAAATGTACGGTCACCTGTACAAATGTTGTAAATATATTAATACTGTATAATGTAGTGATATACATCATAATGCATGCACCTTTTAGGCCAAAAATTAGCAAAAGTCTTCTATTGTCATCAATTAATAAAAGGCAAAAAAGAGTCAGGAAAACGTAACTGGAACAGGCAACATTTTACAACATTTCTTGCCACTATTAGATGTCAGTCATTTATACAGTAAATGCACAATGATATTGTTACATGTATAAATATTCAATTTTTTGCATCATTTTGGGTATCGGTATGAGCCTCCTTTCCATTCTTTGATATATAACAAAATTAGTCCTGCTCCTCTTTCAGTTTTAAGTTGCTGGGGTGAGTATTCTGATACTACATACTATAGTGTACTATAGTCATATTTTACCCTATTTTATTATTAGTGTCTTTAACTATTATTTTATTTTGTTGGAGCTAAGATGATTTAAAACTATCAAAAGTTTTCGTTTACCAGCACCGTCTTAAGTTTTCCAGAAACGTGTAACAGAATGTTGTCAAACAAAATGTTTATATGCATTTTTATTTTTTGTTCATGTATTAATTTGTTGTAATAATAAACTGGGCTAAAAACGTAGGAGGAGGGTCGCCATTGCACTCTATGCTATACATTTCAGTTGACAAACTCTGAGCTTATTTCAGTGAATTTAGTAAATAATCTGTAGATGGATATGTTAATGTGTGTTACTCAGCTTCAGCAAATGACGTGCATGCATGTAGTAAATATTATCTATTTAGAACATTAACATGCATACATGGGAAACATATTACAAACTAACATTAATAAAACGTAACGTAAGCAAACTTTCTATTTTAATGAACCATCAACGTCAGAAATCTCACCCCAGGTTAAGTATATGCTTGTGAGTATATAAATATGTTTGGTGTTGGCCACCGCTGCTCAAGTGTTGTCATCGAACAAATATATAAGTAAAAAACACCAAAACAAATGCAACTAAAATACTGTGGACAAAAATCTGAGACGTGACAAAGTGAGAGGATATTATCAGACGTTTAGATCATTTTGTTCTCCGCTGCTGCAGTTAAAATCAATGTTTTTGTTTGTTTTGGTAGCAAAAATGACAGATAAGCAAAATATTTCTGGTTACATCAGTAATACATAATCTAGACATGTATAAAGTTTGATTTCCAATCCCTATGCATTAATCTTCCAGCCGAACAAACCAGCATACAGTACGCTTTTGCATTTTGTGGCTGTGTATGCATCTTGATATTTTTGCATCATGCACGTGAGCATGGTTAATTTTTGATTAGTTTATACTCGTATTAAAATTAGATGTCATAGGAGTCTTCTGAAAATCCTCAATATCAACTGTGCCACCTACACTAGAATAATCATATTTGTGGAGCAAAGCTTGATTTGTTTCTTTTTTGAGTAGATATTCTGGATGTTGCTACTGAAAACCAACAGCCACACCCCAGAGATATCTCCATGAGTAATGTACTGTTTATTCTTTACTGTAGGATGACATGGATGTGGTAGCAATAGAAATTGTGTGAATGTGGATCGATTTAGTGCCAAACTATGAACCATTTTTCATTCTACTATCTAAATAGCTTATTTCAGCAAGCGTCCTGTTTTTACACTCAACGGAAAAGCTGTATCCATTTTTATTCTTGAAAATACTTACAGAAAATGGATACAGTTATAGAAAACTGAACATACTACTAATGTAATGTAGAATTTCCAGTTCCATGTCAAGTGCAACCTAAAATTAAGTTAAAGAGATCTTTTATCTGCATTGTATTGAAATGCTGTTCATCAGCCATGATAAATATGGTTTTGTTTTAATATTAGTACTATTAATGTCAAAAGGCTAATAAAGGCTCACTATAAACTGCCACCATCCCACAACAGGACATTGCTAGAGATTTTCATAGAGCTAACCAGCACTTTTGTTCTCACTATTTCTTTGTTGTTATGCTGTTTTGAGGATTTTTTTAAATGTAATATTATTGTTTTCTAACATAAAGAGGAAAAAAATCATATTACAATATCATATTACTACAATTATTTACTACAAACCTTATGATGAAAATGTGGACAATTTGGATTTTAGTTCAGATCAGACAGTCTGAAGCTCTACAAACTTAGATTCAGATTGAAATACATTTTTGTTGAAGGTTTTAATGTTGTAGTGATATTGTATCAAGATAGAACATAAAAAATCATGTTTCAAGGTCTTTTGCACTCACTGACAGTGTGTGTGTGTGTGTGTGTGTGTCTGTCTGTCTGTCTGTCTGTCTGTGTGTGTGTGTGTATCTGTGTGTGTGTGTGCGTGCGTGCGTGCGTGCGTGCGTGCGTGCCTGTCTGTCTGTCTGTGTGTGTGTGTGTGTGTGTGTGTGTGTGTGTGTGTGTCTGTGTGTCTGTGTGTGTGTGTGTCTGTCTGTCTGTGTGCGTGTGCGTGCGTGCGTGTGTGCGTGTGTGTGTGTCACGTTTAGGTTGTAAAAAGCACAGGAAGATGATGATCAGGTTCAAAAAAGGCTTTAATAATCCATATGAGCAAACAAGCCAAAAAGCAGGCGAGCAAACACAACTTCAAAACACACTAAATCATACAGAATTAAGTTTTTTAAAAACTAAAAATGCCTGTAGTGTGAGGGGTAAGGGATAGAAAATGCAGTTTGTACAGTAGAAAATCCACATAAACCACATATAAAAACGTGTGTGTGTGTGTGTGTGTGTGTATTTTAAATGAAAGCTTTTCTCCATTTGGTTGCTTACTGACATGCCTCTTACACTTAATCTTTTTCTTAATCAGAATTGTAGTCTTGTTTTCAAGTAAAAAGATGCATTCATTTGAGAAGCAAAACTGTGTTTTACTTAAGATATTTATTATATCTTGATTTTTAACCCTTATTTTTTTCCATATAAACCTTAATTGACAATGTTATATTTATGCTTTAAACAAGGAGTTTTAGAGCTTTAAACTGAGTTTTATTACATTATGCAATTTTGTTTCTCAAGTAAATTTATCTTGTATTTTTTTTCAGTGTGAAATCTGATCTAATGTGGTATCTTTTTTTTCCTTTATCTTGTTTGTTTAGTACAATAACTGTAAAAATATGTGAGCTTTATTACTAATTGTATCTTCCAAACATCATCTAAATTGTTCAAAGGTTTTATATCGTATAATTTCTCTTAAGCTGCAGTTGATTGTTTGGGTTTGCACAAAAACATATTTGTATGGATAAAGCATTATTAAAGTCTAAAGTTGTTAACCCCTGCAGGGTGATGTCCCATCCTCAATGATATTTAGATTTTTTTTTCATACTCAAATGCACAAATATAATCATATGTATAAATGGATAAATCTCACAAATTGAAAGTGTTTTGGTAACAATTGCATTTGTGAAGAGCACATGTAAATAATAAATATTGTTACATACTTTATTGCCTGTGGGAAACACTAAATCATTTACCATGCTTCTAATGCAGCAACGACAAGCTGCAAAGCAAAAAGATTGAAAATAAGCTCTCAGCTGTTCAGCATATCTATATATTTATTGAGTAGTGTACTAAAAGGACACTGATGGTTTCATGAAAGGGTTTGCATTATACAATTATATGTACTGAAAATCCTTTTCATAAAGGAAAAGCACAGAGCTGTGGAATTTTTCAATAAAATATTGCATTTATAAGGTGTATGGATATATTTCTTAAATGAGAATAATTATTAGAGACTATTATGATTACATGCCACTACAACATTCATAACGAAATACAGTGGGGGAAATTAACAAAACATTATTTGGCATGTTGTATTTCAGAGTAAATTCTGGTGTCTTTTTCACATACTGGGTCCAGGTTAAGAGGCAAAACAGCTTTTTCTATGTAAATAAGGCATATTATGAAATGCACAAGATTGAAAAACGTCAGCTTTTTTTTTTCTGATGCAGTAACATGCATCTATTACTGCCCATGCAAAGGGGCAGTAAAATTCAATTAAAATTCAATTAAATGCTTGAAGTGATCATGGCAGCAGTGATTGTAGTCAGATCTTTTGTGTGTAAATAGATTACTTTTGATGCCACATACATTTAAATAATACAATCTTGTACTATTTTGACATAAAACACAATAAGAAAATATTCCATTCTCATATTACCAACAAGTGCCTCACAAAAACAGATTCTTAAAGGGACAGTTCACCCCAAAATGAAAATCCTGTCCTCATTTACTCACCCTCGTGTCGTTCCAAACCTGTATGAGTTTCTTTCTTCTGTTCAACACAAAAGAAGATATTTTGAAGAATGTTGAGAACCAAACAGTTGCTGGTAGCCATCCACGGTATGAAAAAAATACACACTTGCAAATACCTAGCAACACCTTATCAACCACCAAGCAAGTAAATGGCAAAACCCTAGCAACTGCTTAGCAACACCCTAAAAAACAACCAGGGGTGCATTTCCCAAAAGCAACTATGGCTGTCGTTACTAATAGAGTTCAATGGAACTTGCGATCATAGTTTGCTAATGATGTTTTTGGGTAACGCGCCCCAGAATAGCAACCACATAGCAATTTATCTGTCTGTCTGAGAGACTGCATGAAGGCCTGAAAACCTTCAAATTGCTTAAAACACTCAAAGTAAAATCACTAAGAACTAGTTTGATATGACTGGCCTTCAAAAAACACACACTACACTAGCACCCTATTGGAAGTGGTTTAGCAAATGATTCAATAGGACTCTCGAGGTGACCACAGTTTCTAAAGACATTTAGTTGTGACCTTCAGTTACAATTTTGAAGTGCATGAAAAGACTGTATTCACCCTTATGTTCGAGCGTATCCCGAGGCCGCCAACAGACGTGGTGTTTCAGTATGTCTTTGATGATTCAGTGATCAGCAACCATGACTTCTGAGAACGACTGCAGAAAACTGCCAGTAAACACAGTCACAAAGAACAGACACAGCGTGCCAAACTTCATAAGTTCACCTTTGGCAACCTTCAAAGGGAAATAGAGTTTTAATGGCCATGAAGAGAGAGGCATGATGAAAGTTGCAGGAAATTTTCGTTTTTGGGTTAACTGTCCCTTTAAGAGTGTTCCGACCGGCAGAGAGAAAGTCGTGCGTGTTCAGTTTCCAGTGAATTTCTTGGAATTTCATGTCGTGTTTGTCTCAGGTCTTGTAAAAGAAAACTGAGCAGCTATCCACCTGATCTCAAGCGAATCTTTACACAGTCACACATTCAATGGAAGTCGGTGGGTTCCAGTATTGTTAAAATGTCTTCTTTTGCGCTCCACGGGAGAAAGCAATGCATACAGGTTTAGAACGAATGAGTAAATGATGACACATGTTTTTTTTTAATGGGTGGACTATCCCTTTAATTGAATTAATTGTACACATGACATGCAGACTTCTTCACTCCCATTTACAAGCAATTTTCCATAGTATGAAAAACTGTGGTGGTTTATACTGCAAATTATTCATTTGTACCCTGATGCACAACCTAAAAAAAATTGAAATGCAATAGACCTGTTCATTTTAAATCACTGACTCCAAATGCAAAATGCAGTCCTAAGGAGTATTCTGATGACCAGTCCTATATATCAATATAAATCATGCTAACACAGCAGTATCTGATTTGATAATATCCACAAGAGATTCCGGCTCTAACCCCTCATCTAAATGTAGTATTCCCCATGCATATTAAACAGTTTCCCACACCCATTTTTTACAGCCAAGTCATCCAAAACTCCTGTGACCTTGAGTGATTATCACTCGGCTTGCAACACTTTTTGGCCACTGGCTGTTGACTTGAGAAGAATTTAAAAGACCTCTTCCATATTCTGTGGATTTGAATGCCAGGGCTTGTCCGCAGTGGCTAATAAAGCAGGATCAGTAGACAAGGCGAGGGTCTTACTGCTCTCTACAGGAACACGACTGAACACGCTTGCTGCAAGGCAAATCTGAGAACGCATAAAAACAGTGACCTTTGCCTGCTTCATCTAAAAAAATGAAATAACAGTAATAATTTGATTAAATGTGGTCGTGGTTTGTATTTCATTCAAACAGAAAATTATGATTTATGATAGACAGCATGAATTCTGTTCAAGTTTGACCATAATTCTATCACATTGATCGGCTTCAGCTTCTCGACAGCTATTATCGATTGCTGCAGGACATGTTCTGTCATTCAACAGCATTGGAAACTAAAACCAACAGCATTTCTCAATCTCAAGCAAACAAGTCACCAAGGTGTTTCTGGCGATGCACAGCAGATGTGCTCCACCAAGTGGATGAAAGTAGTAGTGCTACTAACTTTATATTTTTCAGAAATGTGACCATAACACTGCTGCTCAGTAATAACTTCTCCTGTTGAGGAAAATTTGTCAGATTTGATGAGTTGATATCTTCTTTAAAAAAAAAGTATGTTTGCTATTAAATGGCTTAAAAGGTGTGATAAGCATTGCCTGAGACTGCACAGCCTGTGAACAATCTTGAACTATATCAAGGTTGTTGTGTCTATCTCTGTATTTTATTTTATTACACTTATATTGGCTTACGTTGGCGTGAATAGCCACATAAAAGATCAACATAAAATATGCATACATATAAACATACATAAAAAATATTATTAGTGGGTAAAAGCTTTTTGAGCTTTTAGTTTGTGAACTACATAATAAAATAACATGTTATGCTGATCTTTCATTTTATGATTTTATTGTGGATTAGGTGAATCTCTGTCACTAACATAATTTACATTAGTGTAAAGCACATTTGTATGATAAATGTCATATGTTCTCTGTCTTGTGTTGGACTTTTATGTTAATATATTTTTTTTTTAAATTCCTGTACTGGTTTCTTTAGTGATTGGGCTGCTTTCCCGCATCAGGTGCTTGTACTGTTTAATGCATTAAAGAGATGCTTTCCCCAGCACGTAACTTTTATTACAATTATGCACATATTCCCATTTCGCAACAGTTTCACGTAACTGTAAGCGGGTCATTGTTAACCTTAAATGTCATTAAACAAGCATGCATGCTTGTCAAACAGATGAAGTGCAACAGATAAATTAGCATAATAATTTAGACTAAAATATGCATTTTTATGCACAATTAAAAAGAAAATATATTTTTATAACAATAACTGTAATGAGGTTTTAATAAAGAGTTCTTTACATTTAGGCCCTACTAGAAAAAAAATGACAGTAACATGTTACTGTGTTCAGAGTGTTTCCTCACAGTAGGCGATCTGTACTGTAAGTGACAACAGCTTGGGCATGTTTGACCCCCAAAGTCCAGTTCGGTACCCTTCCATGGTGGACTCGGGTACGGTTTGTGGGTGCACACCCGAATTCAGAAAACAGCATTCACATCATCCAAACGAAACGAACTCCCAACTCGAAGGTTTGGTTTCCTTGTTTCTTGTTTGTAGTTCCTTACCTAATTTCTTGTACCTTTTTATATTATTAATAAATCGCTGCATATGGATCCTGCTCTCCACTTTCCCAGTGTTACAGTGGCTGAGCAGTCGTTCAGTGGCTACACTGTAAAAAAAATTCCATAAAATTTACGGTAAAAAACGGCAGCTGTGGTTGCCGGAATTTTACCGTAAAAAATACGGTAGGAACGTTTTAGGTTTTACGGTTTTAACTTAAATTTATAGTTAAATACCGTAATTTCATTAACTGATCAAATTTTAATATACCAACCTACTGAAGTACTGAAATCTGTTTTGTAGCTTTGTAATACACTGATAACCACCAAATGCAGGAGGTGATGAGAAAATCACGTGATGAACCAAAGCCCATCACAAGCAGCAGTTTTTAAATATTAACATATATAGAAGGTGCACTGTGTCGTTCACACAAACACTAAACACCATCATGGTGACACACATGAAACTGAAATAATGCAATTAACATTCATTTAACAACATTAGGTGTACCACACAACCCTAATATACAAAACTGATACGAAAAATCTAAGAAGAAACATAGTTATTTCAACAAAAAAACATCAAATTTGAAATGTAACGTAGGGAATTCTGGGAATGTCAATTTACGGTTATTCACTGTAAATTATACGGTCTTTTTCACTTCCAAAAACGGTATACTACCGTAAAATTAATGTCTAATACATGTAATGTCCAATACAGTTTTTCACTGTATATAGGAGGGGAATTAACCGTTAACCATTTAACAGGTTTTTACTGTAGCATTTTTACAGTCTTTTACCGTTAAATTCACTCATTTTTTACAGTGTAGGGTTAGGAATCATAAACCCAAAACCCCCTGTTTCCAGTCTGTACAAAAACAGATGTTAATTATATCAGGCTAGAAACATTCAAAAAATAGTTCAAATTTATAGCTCAAGACGTATTTTACAAATTCTGCCTGTTGTTTTCCAATCGTACTGAAGAATGACCCAAATGAATTTGCTTAATGCTTAATGACAATTAGGTAACTAAAAGGGTTGCAGGCTTTTCGTTGAGTGTGTCGTTTCTAACTCCTTGCTTTGAGCAGTGACCCTAGTCACAACATTCCCTCTCGTATCTTCTTGCTTAAATTAGAACCTTTTCTACAAGATTGTGAGTTTGTAGGAAGCTCCTGATGCAGCTGGCCCCTGTTCTCCCAATAATAACCTGTTATAACTGTACCCTTGTGTAGTAAATCCAGTCTGAGTGTTTTGGGGGTTGGCTCAGGCTTTAGAAGAAAGTACACAGCATTAGGTAATGAGACAATACCTCACGAAAACAAACACAAAGCACTTGTACCGCACGGTAGAAGCACATTCAAAAGCACCACAACCTGCTCTAATCCCTTTGGCTAGAGTTGCTGACACTGGCTAACGCTTTAGAATAGGCCCTCTCTCATGATGTGTGAAGATCACCGCATCTAACCCAACCAGTCCATGTTCAGCAGCACCATTGCACTAAGCTGTCGTGGCCCTCACTGTTATTACGAAAACAATCCAAAATATACCGCTAACCCATTTCGCTGAGAGGAACCAGGTCAGTGGATACATGTATTTTTTTATATATTGAATAGTTTTCAGGCGTCAGTTCAGAACATGGTGTTTAGAAATGTATCGTTCTAAAAAAACTGCACTCTGAAAATAATAATGCAACTACAACTAATGTTTTCATTTATTTTCTTTGATTTTCATTAGTGCTGTGAAAAACGATTAATCGCGATTAATCGCATCCAAAATAAAAGTTTTTGTTTACATAATATATGTATGTGTGCTGTGTATATTTATTATGTATATATAAATACACTCACATGCATGTATATATTTTGAAACTATTTATACTATTTATATAATTAATATATAAACATAACCTATTTTTCTGAAATATATACATGCATGTGTGTGTATTTATATATACATAATAAATATACACAGCACACATACATATATTATGTAAACAAAAACTTTTATTCTGGATGCGATTAATCACGGTTAATCGTTTGACAGCACTAATTTTCATATATTTAATTTATTTCTCCTCTAAATAGTTGGTCACTTACCAAATTACCAGATATTTTCATATCAAAATCAGCTTTCTTTAATGAAACATCAAGTGAACGTATATTGAGTAAAGCAGTTAATTGCAAGTTTAATGGTATATTTTAACACCTGTAGTGAATCCTTAGGAATTAAAAAAGACAAAAATGATTGAAGGCGATCGAGAACTTTCAGCTATGATTCAGGAGCTCTGGGACAATGACATCAATCGGCTGAGACCTGGGATTGATTATCGCATATCTCTGCAGGTAATTCTCACATTTTCCCTGTGTGAACTTTACAGGTTCCCTGATAATAAATAAGTAACTCTGAGTAATAGTTAACACCTGTTTTCTGTTGCATCCTTTGCATTTTACACCAATGAAGTGACATTGCTATTTTATGCTTGTTGACCTAAGGTCATAAGGTCAGAGAAAGTGCGAACAAACTGAGATGAGCATTGTTCTTCAGAAAAACCTTTCACAATGACACTTTTGGGCATTGCTGCCAAATGTAAACTTGGATGCTTACTAGGACTGTTAATGATAGAGTAATTATATGATGTAATCACAACTTGGCTGCAAGAATGAAAATGTATTAACTGTAGCTGTACTTATTAATCATATTAACATACATTTTCTGATTAAGGTGCATATTCTGGTTAAGCATCTGTTCTGGTGTTTACGTTCTAACCAGCAATTAAAACGAGCCTGTTTTTACATATAATAATAATAATTCAAGTTTACCCAGAGATTTATTATAATACAAATATTACATTTTTGCTTTATGTCACAGGGCAAAGCCGATGACAGTGATGGAGCAGGGCTGCCTTTATTCACATTTGTTGACGAAAAAAATTTCAAAAAGGAGACTTTCTTGGGTAAGGGAATCAGCTAATATGTATCATTTTGTTCATTTAAAGATACACTGCGGAAGACTTTTCCTTTTAAAACCATGTTCTTGCCCCGTCCACACAAATACAGCAACTTCAGTTGACTAAGTGACCTCATCTAATTAATTTTTAATGAGAGCTTGAGACTTTTGGAGAGAAGTTTAGTTTAGTTGAACTTTGTGCAAATAAGGAGTGACTCTCAGGTGGTTCAGTTTTTCAAAACTTTGAATCAACTGAACCAATTTCGATGTCAAAACAGCACGTTTTTTAATTTGTAGGGCTTGTTTTGTGTGTTTTATGGAGGACTTAGCTAGTCATGTCAATAAGAGACAATGAGCTATTCCTACTAGCTACTAAAAGCCATTTAGGCACTGGTGCATGGGTTAAGTTAGATTGCCTCCTAGCGGCGAACCACTGAAATCGTGAAAAGTTTCGGAAAGCATTGCAATCACATTGCAATCTCAAACCATCAGATTCATCCACATAGAAAAGCAGCGCAAAAACACACCTGATGTAAACCTTACCTTCCTCTGCATGTCACTTAATTTTGTTTAGATGTGAGCACAGAGTTCCTTTAAGAATCAGTAACAAAAGAAATGTCTTTCATCGTGTTGTTTGATGGTTATTTCTTCTCTAACGAGTGAAACAAACTTGACAAACAGAAAGATCAACTTCAGATTTTGAAAATTGAATTAGACCATTTTAAAATCTGCAGGGCTCAATGCACCTATACGACAGGATTGGAAATAATATGAACTCAGCAAATATAGGTAGGCGACTAATTTAGAGATGAAGCTGAAATGCTTGCATAGAACAATGATATTGTGTCGTTTCAGCTTTTATCTCACTTCTGGACAACTATGAAAGTGATACCGGTGAACCGGAGATTGTCACACCAGAGGAAGAACTGGAAAACCACAAGTTCCTGGATTCGATCATAAAGACCCTCACTATGAAGGTAATAAAAGAGCCAAGAAAATAATCCATCACTGATCAGGAATGATTCGGCTGTGTTTTTCATAATACCAGACACTGTTTTAGAACTTTATTTCTTGTCACGTACTATGCATAGAAGTAAAACTAAAAAGAGAAATGAATCTATTATCCCTTACGGTTTCTGTAAGATAGTGTACTGAATAGTCATTTGCAACTATTGTATATTTCCTAATATTAGATGGCCCACAGATATCTAGTGAGGAAGCATCTCTCTCCAGAGGACACCGCAGACTTCAAGAAGCAGCTCTATCACATTTGGTTTGAGCTGTACGCCAGGAGAGGATCCAGTAAGTAAGTACAGAGGATTCAGAACAACTGACAGGAGATTATTTGGGGCCAGAGTCACGTAATATGTGAAAGGGATCGTCCATCCCAAAATTAACATTCTGTCATAATTGACTCACCCATGTCATTCCAAATTGTTTTTGTCTGTGGAATGTAAAAAAAAAATAGAAGACTGAATTTTTTTTTTTTTTTTTTTTTTTTTTGGTAACGGTGTGTAAAGATGTGTTTTGGTAGTAGAATATTGCTCATTAGCAGGCCCATGCTAACCAGACAAACCCTGCTTTTTGAATATTTCATCTTTTTGAATGGTTATTTTGCATTTTTAATTTTATATTACACAAATGTCTTAACTAGACTTTTGCCAGACTGATAAATTAATGAGTACATCATATGCAGTACAATATAGTTTGCTGTTCTGAACATATCCCTAATGTTGCTTGTCCTTTTATAAAAGCTATAATTTGGTTAGAATTATTCCAATTACAAGTGCAATTATTTACAAATTCTTAAGGTCTCACATATATTCCTAAGATTAGAAGAAAATGACAGGCTTTGGTTATTAAAGTTATTTTTGGTCAAGGCTGGCTTTACAAAATGAGACGAAATGCAGATCATATTATACCATTGGAAAAAAAAATCTGCTTCTCTCTTATGAAAGTAGCATGAATATGAAAAGATATGTCATTTGTCTTATTTATAGCCTGGCACAGATAGCCAAACGACATTAAATATGTTAACATAATTAAATATGTATATATTAAATATGTTAAATGACATTAATTAGATATCATTGGCACATAACTCCACCCCTTTCTTACAGCTTCATTAATAATACTGAGTAAAGATATTCAAATATCCAAGTCATTCTTAAAAGCTATATTTTGTTTGTTTCTCTCTCCACACAAGACCGGACTCATCTGGTTTCAAGCATGTCTTTGTAGGAGAGACGAGAGGAGATCACACTGTCATTGGCTTTCACAACTGGATTCAGTTGTACTTACAAGAGAAACTAGGACACATTGGCTACAAAGGATACAGTGTGAATGCCAAATCGCCACAGGTATAGAGCCGTTCGATTAATTTAGCTATCGTAGTGCTTTTTTCTTTGTGGGTTTGTTTTTATTTGTTTCTAGAGCAGCACATGATAAGACAAAATATAGGAAGACGACACCATAAATACAAAACAAACACAAAACAAAATAAAATTGAGGATTCTGAAAAGTGGAAGGAAATTAAGGAGAAAAATAATAATAAATTAAATGAAACAAATACACACAAAATAAATCAATAATAAAAATAATTATTATTTTAATAATTTGATAATAAATATAAATATAATAAATATAAATGTAATATAAATATAATAAGTAGTGTGTGTGTGTGTGTGTGTGTGTGTGTGTGAGAGAGAGAGAGAGTGTGTGTGTGTGTGTGTGTGTGTGTGTGTGTGTGTGTGTGAGAGAGAGAGAGAGTGTGAGTGTGAGTGTGTGTGTCTGTGTGTGTGTGTGTACATATATAACTTAATATAACTTACTTAATGTTATACTTATACTTAATATAACATCTATAACTTAATGTTAAAGGAACACCTGAAACATGAAAATTCTGTCATCATATACTCACCTCCATGTCGTTCCAAAGTCATAAGATTTTCTTTCTTTTGTGGAACAAAATTGAACATACAATAGAATAGAATAATATTCAATGGTGTCCAAAAGCTTTTTATACAACTCCAAATCTTCAGAAGCAGCACAATCATTATGATAGACAGAGCGAAACATCAAACCTCACTGGCTCTTGCATGTCACGTGACTTAACGTGTCATCACACAAGCACCAAAGAGGTTTGGTGTTATTTTTTAATGCATATTCTTTCTTTTTTTTCTAAATTTCCTTACGTTCAATCTCATTCCCAGCCGGATGAGAACAAGCACATTTTGGCTCTGCAGTTCAGCTGGAAGAATGGAATCAAGCCCAAAGGAAGCATCTTCATCGGTGTGAGCCCAGAGTTTGAGTTTGCTCTGTACACTCTGTGTTTCCTCACGTCTCCAAACGAGCGAGTCAAAGTCTCCTTCAGCGTCTATGAGGCGGAGATCGTCTGTCACCACTACAACCAGAAGCACATTGGCACCACCTATCCTGTGCTCGTCAAATACCTCAATGTATAACCACACACAGGGCCAAGCGATTCATAGTTCATTATTTCAGAGTGGCTTGGTTATAAGTATTGATGTTATGTTTTAATCTCAAAAACAATAAACTAAAAGACCATCAATGCCATAGCCTTGTGTCTAAATGAATCTTGACTGCATGTGTTCCTCTTCATTACCGTCTCATTTTCATACACTGATTCATATTTCTTGTTCACAGTATTCTGAGGTCATGTTTTGAAGCGTGTCTTCTCCAGATTGGTTAAAGCACGAACCAATCATATCCAAGTGTGGGTTTGATCTACTGAACGAATGCACCATGCTTCGGTGAATCAGTCATCTCGTTCGTCAAGTTATCCTCGACTCGGCAATGCTTGAAGGCTTTGGCAGTACGAATGTAAAAGTATTGGTCATGCCAATAAAGGAACTTAACCCTCAATTGGTCCTTAGGGTCAATATGACCCCAATTGAAAATGAATGGGAAATGCGAAAAAATCTCTAAATTTTTTTTTCATTTGTAAAAAAAAAATCAATAAATCTGAAAATATCCTCACAGAAGTGAAGGCCTAGTACTAGACCACAAATACAATCTGGAACGAGCATACTCACTCACGTGCATACACACACACACACACGCACACACTCTCTCTCTCTCTCACACACACCCACCATTCATATCTGCTTATTGCAGTTGTTTTTTGTTTTTGTTTTTTTTGGGGGGGGGGGTTTTGGTGTTGTTTTCATTTACATTTAAGTAAAATAAAATTGTTTTGATTTTTACTTTTTAGATTGAAAAAAAAGATGTGCCTGCGATCAAGTTTTAGTCACAAATTTATGTGGCATTATTGCAAAAGCGGGCACTTCAAAATACCTCAAACAACAAACTAACCTTTGAGAAAAATACTTTTTTTTATGTATTTTATAATATTTCAATGTATATTTACAACACATATCTCAGAAAAGTTGTGGGAGCAGCAGTGGACCACTTCCAGAACAAATGAATGGATCTCTATGGGCCTCTGCTGGATATATATGTTCATTACACTATTCTTTCAAAAACTGTCATTTCTACAAGTTTTTCTCTAACCAGCAGATGGCAGAATTCTACACCTAACACCTAGATCAATATCCAGAAACAACTTAAATCTAATTTAGATCATCATTTAAGTGATTTTTTCATACAAATGTGATATTTCACACGCCAGCTAATGGTGTAGTTGAGGAATTTTGTGGTAAATAGGTACAAAAGTACTTCATATCTCCCAAAACACAGCTTTAATGTATAGATGAGAAGTAAACAAAAAAAATGATATATTATTTGTATGATTAAAAATGTATATATTTTTCACAATTACTCTATCAATTTTGGGGTCACACTGATTTGTAAACAGTAAATGAGGGACATTTGAGAGTTAAGTGAGTCGCTCTTGTTTAGAAAAGAGGGAAAGGGTGCAATGCAAAGACAGTATAAACTAAACCCAAGCCTGAATATAAGGAAACAAGATCTGTTTCGCTGTCGTTTGTGGGGTGCTTCAAGTTCTGTCTTTATCTGTAATGTGAGCCAGTTGCACTCGTTTGTGAATAAAATCAATCAATAAATAAAGTGGGGCATGTCGATCGCTTAACTAAAAGGAGTCTTTTTTCACAACAAGGGCAGAATAATTGTGTAAATGTACAATGACAACACATTATAATGATAACTAGACTCTCCTGCAATGTATTTTAGACTATGAGTGTCTTTCATAAAGCTCGATCAAAGCCATGCTCAGCAGAAAAATCTGTTAAATAAAGAGGCAAGAGTGTTCAGTATACTGTGAATAATATCTAAAAGATACAGGATTAATAAAGAGGATTTAAGAATGATTATATAAGTTTTTTGTTTCTCATTCCCTCAACTTCAATGCTCCACACTCCGTCCCAGTAGGTGGCAGAATCTGCACCCAAAGCGGGTTTGCCAACCGGAAGCAGCAGCAGCCTGTCAAACACAAGCTCCTCCCATCGGGCCTGCTGTGAGATCGCAGTTGTCCACTGTAGAGCTGCTTTGGGAATAGAGAAAGGTACGTGTTTTATAAGTTAATATCTTAATAGGTCACAATTCAGATAAAAAAAGGAAAGAACCAGTCGTAGGGTGACACAGCGCGGTAAAGTCACGCTCGATATTCGGCTGTTCTGCTTAAGGGATCGTCTAAAAATTCCACGCACGGTACAAAACGTAAGCCATGTCCAATCCTTAATTCAACACCTCTGAATTGGCACACAGCTTCTATTAAAACTGTATACATCACATGTAGTAAGTCAGTGTGGTCGCTGGGAACCTACGACAACTTTTTAAATATGAAGATAACATGTAGGTAAAATAACGTTTTTTCACCCTATACTGTGTCTGTATATAGAATTATTATATTGGATTATATTGGCAAAAGTTCCCCTGTAAAAAGACTGTGTGGTTAATTTGGAGCCTAGTAAAGTACATGTATTACCAAAATAAAAAAACAAATTCCTAAAAGTGAATCCACAACATTTCAATCGCCCCCTGGTGGCCGGCTGCGATATAGGTCATAAACTATGGGATGTGTACACTTCAAATATATTTTTGGTTGCTTGAACTTCAAATAGATGCAATAAAAGGATAAGGTAATATTAAAAATATATGTTCCGAGGATGAACGAAAGTCTTATGGTGTTGGAATGGCATGAGGGTGACTAAATGATGACAGAATTTTAATTTTTTTGTGAACTCTCCCTTGGACAGCGCCGACGTTTTACCGTAGTGATTGGATTTTTGAGACGGTCCCTTACTCACCATGCTATGATAGCATGTTAGCGTATTCTTGAGTATTAAAATGCAGCTATAAGAAGCGGTTTTAGGTATGTTCGTATACAATAGTTGAATATTGTTTAAACTTACTCCGGTATTGGTATCTTTGCAAGACTGTCACCTCTCCAGAACAGAAGGAGAAAGCAAATATACTGCGAAATCAATTTTGGGGTCACACTGATTTGTAAACAGTAAATGAGGGACATTTGAGAGTTAAGTGAGTCGCTCTTGTTTAGAAAAGAGGGAAAGGGTGCAATGCAAAGACAGTATAAACTAAACCCAAGCCTGAATATAAGGAAACAAGATCTGTTTCGCTGTCGTTTGTGGGGTGCTTCAAGTTCTGTCTTTATCTGTAATGTGAGCCAGTTGCACTCGTTTGTGAATAAAATCAATCAATAAATAAAGTGGGGCATGTCGATCGCTTAACTAAAAGGAGTCTTTTTTCACAACAAGGGCAGAATAATTGTGTAAATGTACAATGACAACACATTATAATGATAACTAGACTCTCCTGCAATGTATTTTAGACTATGAGTGTCTTTCATAAAGCTCGATCAAAGCCATGCTCAGCAGAAAAATCTGTTAAATAAAGAGGCAAGAGTGTTCAGTATACTGTGAATAATATCTAAAAGATACAGGATTAATAAAGAGGATTTAAGAATGATTATATAAGTTTTTTGTTTCTCATTCCCTCAACTTCAATGCTCCACACTCCGTCCCAGTAGGTGGCAGAATCTGCACCCAAAGCGGGTTTGCCAACCGGAAGCAGCAGCAGCCTGTCAAACACAAGCTCCTCCCATCGGGCCTGCTGTGAGATCGCAGTTGTCCACTGTAGAGCTGCTTTGGGAATAGAGAAAGGTACGTGTTTTATAAGTTAATATCTTAATAGGTCACAATTCAGATAAAAAAAGGAAAGAACCAGTCGTAGGGTGACACAGCGCGGTAAAGTCACGCTCGATATTCGGCTGTTCTGCTTAAGGGATCGTCTAAAAATTCCACGCACGGTACAAAACGTAAGCCATGTCCAATCCTTAATTCAACACCTCTGAATTGGCACACAGCTTCTATTAAAACTGTATACATCACATGTAGTAAGTCAGTGTGGTCGCTGGGAACCTACGACAACTTTTTAAATATGAAGATAACATGTAGGTAAAATAACGTTTTTTCACCCTATACTGTGTCTGTATATAGAATTATTATATTGGATTATATTGGCAAAAGTTCCCCTGTAAAAAGACTGTGTGGTTAATTTGGAGCCTAGTAAAGTACATGTATTACCAAAATAAAAAAACAAATTCCTAAAAGTGAATCCACAACATTTCAATCGCCCCCTGGTGGCCGGCTGCGATATAGGTCATAAACTATGGGATGTGTACACTTCAAATATATTTTTGGTTGCTTGAACTTCAAATAGATGCAATAAAAGGATAAGGTAATATTAAAAATATATGTTCCGAGGATGAACGAAAGTCTTATGGTGTTGGAATGGCATGAGGGTGACTAAATGATGACAGAATTTTAATTTTTTTGTGAACTCTCCCTTGGACAGCGCCGACGTTTTACCGTAGTGATTGGATTTTTGAGACGGTCCCTTACTCACCATGCTATGATAGCATGTTAGCGTATTCTTGAGTATTAAAATGCAGCTATAAGAAGCGGTTTTAGGTATGTTCGTATACAATAGTTGAATATTGTTTAAACTTACTCCGGTATTGGTATCTTTGCAAGACTGTCACCTCTCCAGAACAGAAGGAGAAAGCAAATATACTGCGAATAACGTGAAACGAACGACGCTGTTTGACAGTGTTTATCACGTTTGTTAACATTAATTTAGGTTAGTACATCGTTTTTGCCAATGTGTTTCCCTTCAAATGGAGTCGGAAATATAGTAGTTATGAGTTTCAAACACGTGTATGGCCAAGCGAAGAACTATTTACAAAAACTCGGAATTCTCCCAATTCGCCTACTCTGCCCTTGAAGTATACACTATTAATTTCGTTAAGAAAACATATATAACGTTCGTTTTGAGTGTGCAGCAAGCAAGCTTTGGGACAATACTTCCACGTAATAAAATCGCTCTCTGTCGCATAGTTATGTATTCTGACTGTCACCATAAACATAAACCGGCTTGTCAATCATCCTGTCACACTTAAAGGGACAGTTCACCAAAAAAAACACTGCTGTCAATTTACTCACCCTCAGGCCAGCCAAGATGTAGGCAACTTCCTTTCTTCAGTAGGACACTAAAGATGAACCCATGGTCCTTGGTGATTCATAATATGCAAGTCACAGAGTACAAGAAACACAAAAATAAAAACCCGCAGCTCCTGGTGATACATTGAGATGTTAAAGGCATAGTTCACCCAAAAATGAAAATTACCCCATAATTTACTCACCCTCAAGCCATCCTAGGTGTATATGACTTTCTTCTTCCAGACAAATCCAATCGGTGTTATATTTAAAAACGTCCTGGCTCTTCAAAGCTTTATAATGGCAGTGAATGGGTGTTATTTTTCAGTAGTCCAAAAGACGTCAAATAAAGTGCATCCATCCATCATAAAAAGTGCCCCACATGGCTCCGGGGTTGAATACAGGCCTCCTGAAGGGAACCAATGCATTTTTGTAAGAAAAATATCCATATTTAGAACTTTATAAACCGTAATCTCTTTTTTTTTTTTAATCTCAGGAATGTTCAAATGTCAGTCGACCAGGAAGCACAAGAAGATGAACTGCTTGCTCTAGCGAGCATCTACGATGAAGAGGAGTTTCGCAGAGCCGAGTCGGGAAAAGAGGGCGAGATCCATCTGTGCCTGGAGCTTCCGCCGAGCTTCAAACTGCTAGTCAAGGGTGAGGCTTTATAAGCAGGTGCTCAAACCTTGTTCTAACATCATAGAGTCTATAATGTGTCCTTGTATTACAGGACAGAATTCCACAGAGCATAATATATCATTTTTACCTCCGCTGGTTCTGAGTTTTGAATTCCCGGCTGACTACCCTTCAGCATCGGCTCCGGTTTTTACTGTAAGCTCCAAATGGCTCACGAGAGTCCAGGTGAGTCCTGTTTAGTGATGTCCTGAAAGCGGTGTCATTTCATTGTTGTCATTTGCTCTTTTATATATCTAATTCATTCTTTTTGATTTTGTAGCATTGAATAAAACTGGATATGCTCACTTCTCAGTGCTTGCTCTTTTACTGACTGTCAACAACAACCTGAGACAAAAGTCTCTCCCTAAACTTTTATTCTTGTTGGATAAACTGTTTCATTTAGACATTACGTCACTTCACTACTATACTTAACCCTCTGGTGGCGTTTGGGTCATTTTGATCCCAATTTTTTTTTTCTCTCCAATTTTTCTCCAGATTTTTTGGATAATTTTTTTACTTTTTGGGGATTTTTCCCACCTTGTTACACTTGTGATGTAAAAATGTCCGGCCTACAAAAAAGAGCTCATAAATTACTTGTTATATTATCACCAAATATTGGATTCAATCTTTTTATCAACTTGTTTTCTTTCAATTAGGACAGGTTTTGTGTTTCTTTTTAGAGCTGATTGATCATAGACCTCATTGATCTGAGCTTATGCACCTGTTTTCGAGTGAAAAAACATTATTTGTGCATAATTTTGTCAATATTAGACAAAATATGAAAAAAAATGGTACAAAATGACACAAAGTCACGCTTGTGGTGTTCTCGGGTCAAACATGGCCAGCTTACGAGAACAGAAGAGTTATGCAATATTATCACCAAATACTGGATTCAATCTTTTTGTCAACTTGTTTTCTTTCAATTAGGACAGGTTTTGTGTTTATTTTTTAAAGGGATTCATCGTAGGCCTCATTGATCAAAAATGACATCCAATGAAAGTGAATGGGGGAGATCGAAAAACAGAATGAACGGTTTAAAGACTCAATCAAAGACAGTCCCTTGTGGCGTAACAATGTAACTGCACTGATTGACAGCCCGTCTAGAACGCACAGGTGAAATATCTGCAGAAAGTCTCTTGTCCAGTCGATTCGAGGATCAGAACTAACTGTTATACATGTAGGCTAACAATTAATGGCCCCTTTTCATAAGACTGTGGTGACTCGTTTCAACGGTCATCAGCATCGTAAATCCTCGATAAAAAAAAAATTTGACGTCAATCTCTCTGACTGTCGTTATCAGTCTCTATTCCCCCCCTTTTTTAAAAGTCATGAAAACACTATCATGGAGTTTTTATTTTGAGCTATTTGGGAATGCAAAAAAAATGTTTGTGGTAGTCTCCCATTCACTGCTATAGAAGTTTACCCAACTGTGACGACTTCTGCTGCTGAGAAACCTGGAAATGTGAAAAATGTCAGGTTTATGTTCTGTTATTTTGACATTCTCTTCTGTTTATTTCACTTCCTGTATCTATGGCCTATTCAGTTTCAGTTTCATTTGTTTCTGAATAATGTCCTTGTTACATCGTAACACACACAAAGATTATATATACATATATATATGGTGATAAAAGGCATATCGCGCTATTGAGCCACTCAAAATTACCGCAAGGGAAATTCCTTCACCGCGACAGCCCTACGTGTGCTTGCAGACATAAAGGACCTGTGCATGAGTGGATGCATGCGTACTCGAGCTACAACACACACATGAGATGAACTAAATCATCAGATCAGTGAGGCCTACGATCAGTCCGTTTCAAAAATAAATACAAAACCTCTCCTAATTTAAAGAGAACACGTTGACAAAAAGATTTAATCTGATATTTAGCATAACGAGGGATTCACAAGCATTTTTTTAAATCAAATCATGAGGTACCAAGAGATTCCGACCCCTAGTTAAAACTGAATACTTGTACTTATGTACAATTGCATTCATGCGGAAAAAATAATACTTTTTACTACATTACAATTTGATGCAGACTTAAAAATGCAAAGACTATATGTCATCATGGCTTAAATTTCTCCTGTGTTAACTAACAAGCCAATCAGCCATACTCACATTAATTTAACTTTCCTTTTATTTAAACAGCCAACAACATCTAATTTAGTGTAAACACGGATAAAGGCAGCAGTTTTTTAGAAGAGTAGTTTACCAAAAAATAAACGTGTCTTAATTTTCCCACCATTATTGTCATTGCAAACCTGCATGACTTTCTTCATTGGATCACCAAAGGAAAAGTTATTTTCCCAACTATCCCAAAAGTGGATGGTAACCAGAGGGTCATAGCAGCTTTGACTGGTGAATGCTGCTAGTTTGGGGTAATCGGTTTGTTCAGCTAGTGGAAGTCTGGGAGGATATTTGGGAACCCTGTTCAAGTGTATTTGGTGATCTTTTTCTGCTGCTGTAGCATTGCGATAACCTTCCGCTCTCACTCCATCAGATCACTGCACTTTGCAGGAGACTGGACGAGCTTTGGGAGGAGAACCAAGGCAACGTGGTTCTTTTTACCTGGATGCAGTTCCTAAAGGAAGAGACTCTGGACTTCCTGGGAATCCAGTCACCGCTGGAAATCCAGAGCATTGAGAGTCAGCCTCAGTGTGAATCTGGCCCAAAACAAGCAGTAGACCTTTCCGGAGAAAAAAGTAAAGATTTGGACCCAAGAGCCGTGCAAGAAGTTGACGCTCGCACAGATATACTGACTCAGCTGCTGGATTTTGATGAAGCTCAGAAGCAGAAGGTGTTTGATGGGAAGGTGTTCTGCTGCGGCATCTGTTACTCTGAGAAGCTCGGATCCGACTCTCTGCTCTTCAAAGAGTGTCAGCATGTGTACTGCAAGGCCTGCATGAAGGAATACTTTCAGATCCAGATAAGAGACGGAAAAGTCCAGTGCCTTAACTGCCCTGAGCCAAAGTGCATGTCCATGGCCACTCCTTCACAGGTATCTTCTGTCTGTTTTTGTGTGATTGTGCTATAGTGTGAGTATGGATAGGTTATGTAGGGCTTGACGATGAGACTCGGGCCCACTTGAAATGACAGATGACGGTTTATCATTCGCTCATTTTTAAGTTGCCAGTGTCGATTTATAGAAGACACACGAGAATAGAACTCAGTACTGAGTGAACAGAAAAATACACACAAAATTGTCAAAATGCCCACCTTGACGAGCATCCACAAGCCTTTGGGAGAAAATCTGATGCGCGTCAATGTATTACATCTACGCATTAGGTTTTAAAGTGAGCAGTGTAATATACATGCTGCTGTCTGTGTCATTAATGTTAATCAAAAAACGAAAATCACTCACTGCTCTTGACTGAATCACTTCTGTAGCTTTAAAAGCATTACTCTGTATTTAATCTATGCAGTGAAGACTGTACAGTATTATTTTATATTTGATTATTCAATTTCTGTAGGATTTCTTGTTAGACCTCCCTGAAAAAGCACTGTTTATTTCATGTGTATCTTTGTTGTATTTATTTGTGCTATTTCTTGTAATTTGTTATTATTTTATTGCTGACTGATTAATTGTCTTTAATAATGTTTAAACTTTAAATTAGTTAGACTAGTAGTTTTTCCTGTGATACTGTAATTGGAATGGAGAATTGAGAAATTTCACTGGTAACTAGGGGTGTGCGATATTGACCAAAAATGAAAACACATTTTTTTTATAATTATGGCCCTGTCTTAATGAGTTATTCATTGAATCATTCATTCAAATGATTCATTCAAAACGGCTGATTCATTTAGAAAAGAAGCAAGTTGCTGTGTTCATGAATGGATTATTGAATCATTTACTCAAATGATTCGTTCAAAAACCGATTCATTCAGGAACGAAACATTGCAGTGTTGCTCTGAGACGCACAAATGTTCTGCACCAGCTTTGTTTGGAACTATTTTCATTGGCGAAACAGAAAAACACAATAATGTGCTCGCTCAATATTAACTTCATGTTTGTTGAACAAAGCTAATATCACATTCGCGATCATGCTCATGTGCTGATATTCAGGAAAATGACTGGCACTCTTGCTTGTGTGAAACTGTATCATATCTTATAAATATAAATATAAAAAACAAAAGCCCATATAGAGATATATTTAGCTGGGCATTCTAACTGTATTCTATTCTAATAGGCACAGTCGACGCTTTTGGACTCTCGAGACGTTTTTTAAATTTGTTTTTGCAAGTGAGTGACATCCTTGATCGTGTCAGCTTGTATATCGTTAAAACAACAATTACGATATTATCGTAGACGTTACATTTCGCACACCCCTACTGGTAACTACAATTTTGATGCCTTAATATTATTTATTAGAATTGTTAGTGAAGAACAACAAAGCAATATTTTTATTGTAAATATCTTAACCTTGAGCAAATATCCTTGAGCCCTGTTATGACTCTAAAACTCTTCGGCTGCATTCTGAATATAGTTTTAAGACTGACATCAGTATGCTCATATAATAGGTGAAACTTCTCGTGGGCGAAGATGAGTTTGCGCGCTATGATCGTCTTCTGCTGCAGTCGAGTCTGGACCTGATGGCGGATGTGGTGTATTGTCCCCGCATGAGCTGCTGTATGGCTGTGATGGTCGAGCCTGACTCCACTATGGGCATCTGTCCCGCCTGCAGATATGCCTTCTGTACCCTCTGTAAGCGGAGCTATCATGGCCTCTCTCACTGCATAGCGACTGCTGGTAAGAGGATATTTAGGTTGGCTTGAGAAAGCCAACCTACTGATCTGCTACTTAAGCTTTTTATTATTATTATTCTTAGACTAAATTTCTAAACGCTACTACTCCTAGAGCTTTCAAGCTAGAACCACCAAACTCAGCCCAGCTCTTCACACTGATTAGTGTGCTATATCTTTTCTAACTGATCCGACTTATGGTTTTCATAAAAATGTAGATTAAAAATCATAAAAATCCCATAGACTTACATTGACGGAATGTTCAGATGAGCCAAGACTATTCCAACTGTCAAAATTCAAATGTAAACAAACTGAAGCCTTTAGACTCAATCAAGCTTCCCTTCTATGTACGATTTCAAATCCATTTAAACTCATTCAAACTCTTATCTATCTATCTATCTATCTATCTATCCTAGCGACATGCTAATCATGCTAGAAACAGGCTAGTAACTTGCTAATCATGCTTGCAAAATGCTAGTAGCATGCTAGCAACATGTTAATCATGCTAGAAACATGCTAGCGACATGCTAGTAACTTGTTAATCATGCTAGGAACATGTTAGTAGCATGCTAGAAACAGGCTAGCAACATGCTAGTAACTTGTTAATCATGCTTGCAACATGCTAGTAGCATGCTATCAACATGTTAATCATGCTAGAAACATGCTAGCGACATGCTAATCATGCTAGAAACATGCTAGCAACATGCTAGTAACTTGCTAATCATGATAGCAACATGCTAGTAGCATGCTAATCATGCTAGCAACATGGTAGTAACATGCTAATTATGTTAGAAACATGTTAGCGAAATGCTAGTAACTTGCTAATCATACTAGCGACATGCTAATCACTTGTTATTAATGTTAACAACATGCTAGTGGCATGATAATCATGCTAGAAACATGCTAGTAGAATGCCAATCATGCTAGCAACATGCTAATCATGTTAGAAACATGCTAGCGACATTCTAGTAACTTGCTAATAATGCTAGCAGCATGCTAATCATGCTAGAAACATGCTAGTAACTTGCTAATCATGCTAGAAACATGTTATCAACATCTATCTAATCTTGTTGGCAACATGTTAATCATGTTAGAAACACGCTAGCGACATGCTAGTAATTTGCTAATCATGCTAGAAACATGTTGTCAACATCTATCTAATCTATCTAAATTTTCAAACTTCGGGCTTTTACAACTGCTTTATACTTTCAGGCTAGGCTTTCTCAAGCCAACCTAAAGATCGTCTTGATGAACTTTTTTGTCTAGTTACACCTGTTGCAGCTAAATTGTAGCCTGTGTCTGATAGTAGTAAATTGGATGCTCAGTGATCAGCGTTCTTGCTACAAAATGTGCAGTACACACACTTGGTTAGTTTGTTTCCCTCTGAAGAGTTCAAAAGCTGTGCCTTTCTTTAACAGATGAGCTTCGCAGTTTGCGGGATGAGTATATGTCTGTGAGTGAAGAGGGGAAGAAGTTCCTTGAGAAGCGTTTTGGCCGACGGGTCATTCAGAAGGCGGTGGAGGAGTCTTTTAGCACAGACTGGCTGAAGGATAACTGTAAACAGTGCCCTTGCTGTGGCACTAATATACAGGTCAGTACTAAGGATGTGTGCATTAGGGGTCGACTGATTATCGGCGTCGATATTAAGCATTTTTATGGTTATCGGTATCAGTCATTTTCAAAATCGATTTGCCGATAAAATAATTTAAAAGCATTTAGAGAAAGCTTTTGTCAGAGCCCTTGTTATTCTTAATTTTGACATTAGTTTTCATTTTTACACCAGACATGTATATCGATTCAAAATATCGGTTATCGGTCTACTTTAACTGCAATAATCGGTATCCGTATCGGCCCTGAAAAATAGATATCGGTCAACCCCTAGTGTGCATACTACATATTTCCAAAATTACGAGCATGAATGACTAGGTTTTGACCGAGAAAGTGAGCCTACGCCGATGTATGATTCATCGGCAGCTCCATTTCCCACAATGCAACATGATTGTGACATCACAGCAGATCGCACTTAATCTACCCCCACATATCATATGAGTTACTTTGAGATAAAATAACACTTGCTGTTGTGTAATTTTCTATATTTTTTCCAACAGCCAAAGCATACCTATAGGCAGTGTTGGGGGTGACGCATTACAAGTAACCCTAGTTATGTAATCAGATTACTTTTTTCAAGTAACTAGTAAAGTAGCGCATTACTTTTACATCTACAATGAAATATCGGAGTTAGTTTTTCAAATAAGTAACACAAGTTACTTTGTTTTCCCATTTATTCAATGAAAGATCTCCTGTCCCCGTGTTAAGAGAAATTGTGTGTGATGTGCAGAGGAAGAGGCAGTTCTTTCAGCCTGAGGATTATTAATTTCACTTTTGGTGTGAAAGGACCTTTACAGTTGCCAAAAATATAACTTTGCGTTTTTTTGTTATTAAAAAAAACAAAATAAGTCCAGCCCAGGTGACAAAAAGTAACACAAAAGTAACGTAATGCATTACTTTCCATAAAAACGCATTTAGTTACTTTTTTATAGAGTAATGAAATATTGTAATGCATTACTTTAAAAAGTAACTTTCTACACTGCCTGTAGACATATAGAATGGTGCATACAACCAGAAGTTGATAAGGAAGATATCCCTTCTGGTTAAACTTCTGGTTTTATGCACCATTCTATATGTCTACAGGCAGTGTAGAAAGTTACTTTTTAAAGTAATGCATTACTGGTAAATAATAAATCAACTCCATTCCAAGTGATCTAGGGCTTAGGGTGTTTCAATGCAACCCACTGCACAACTAAACCAAGGATTGTATCAACATACTTTTTTCAAGTAACTAGTAAAGTAGCGCATTACTTTTACATCTACAATGAAATATCGGAGTTAGTTTTTCAAATAAGTAACACAAGTTACTTTGTTTTCCCATTTATTCAATGAAAGATCTCCTGTCCCCGTGTTAAGAGAAATTGTGTGTGATGTGCAGAGGAAGAGGCAGTTCTTTCAGCCTGAGGATTATTAATTTCACTTTTGGTGTGAAAGGACCTTTACAGTTGCCAAAAATATAACTTTGCGTTTTTTTGTTATTAAAAAAAACAAAATAAGTCCAGCCCAGGTGACAAAAAGTAACACAAAAGTAACGTAATGCATTACTTTCCATAAAAACGCATTTAGTTACTTTTTTATAGAGTAATGAAATATTGTAATGCATTACTTTAAAAAGTAACTTTCTACACTGCCTGTAGACATATAGAATGGTGCATAAAACCAGAAGTTTAACCAGAAGGGATATCTTCCTTATCAACTTCTGGTTGTATGCACCATTCTATATGTCTACAGGCAGTGTAGAAAGTTACTTTTTAAAGTAATGCATTACTGGTAAATAATAAATCAACTCCATTCCAAGTGATCTAGGGCTTAGGGTGTTTCAATGCAACCCACTGCACAACTAAACCAAGGATTGTATCAACAAAGAAAGTTTTTTTTATTTAAGCTTTATATCTTCTGAACACCTGGTGGTGCTGTCTTTAAACTTTACAGGCAGCTTCAGGATCATGCTGACAGTGATCTCTACAAAATTTTGTGCCAGTAAGTTAAAGCGTTTAAAAATATCCTAATTGAATACAAATAGCAGTTCGTCCAATCCTGGCAAAAATGGTATCGTCGGCGTGACCCAAGGAATCCATAGACACAAACATCACAATTTTTTGAAAAACATTTCAAAGGTTTTGAGCAAAAATAGCAATTTTTCAGATATTTTGACCTGTAGGGGGTGCTATTCCCAAATTAAGCATGTGCTAATGAAGTGTACCAAGTTTTGTTTTGATGGATCATGGTGTTGCTGAGATAGAGCACCTCATCCAATTTTAGGTCAGGATGTTTAATTTCACACAGTCATAACTTTTGCACAACGATGAATATCAAAATTGTATATTAGGAATGTTTTTGGTCCAGTAATTAAGACCTATAAGTGGAAAAGTACTAGTCACTGATATAGTAGCAGTAAATATGATCATATACACCTATTGATTCAATTTGTACCTGGCATTCGAATTAAAAACTGCCCCAGAAAGCTCTATAAAAATCATTTAATTGGAGAACAATTGTGGGAACCCTCTGCAAACTGAGATCTCGTGTGTTGTGCAAAGGTGCGCCCTTTCGGTAGATTCTCAGAAAAACATGCCTGAATGACTCTGTGCATGGATTGAAAGTGCTCTTTTTCCCGTTTCTGTAGAAGGTGCACGGCTGTAACAAGATGACCTGTTCGTCCTGTCAGAAGTATTTCTGCTGGATCTGTCTGGGAGCTCTCAGCAGAGTGAACCCCTACAGCCACTTCAACAACCCCAGCTCGCCCTGCTATAACCAGTGAGTACCGTCTTCAACACGCTCTTATATGTGTTTCAGAGCCTTACACGCATGCATTTATTTCTCCCAACTGTTTGCATTCACTTAAGACATAACTGTCTGGATTAATGTGGAACTTGCATGTTGTTAAAATAACCTTGTGTTACCATTTAAGCACAACAGGACATGAAAGAGAGCGTTAATACTCATGCAGAAACGATGCTCTTCCATAACTAAGAACTGCGCAACACTTGGGAAACTCAGCAGGCTTCTAAATCCATTGAAATGCATGCTTTTCCAACACCCTCTAAATGAGTAAACGGATAAACTCTGATAAAACAGATAATAAACATATAACTTTTTTGGTAAATTTCAGGGTATGTAAGTAGCTATAGCAGCTTATTTTCTGAACATTTTTTAATTTATGTTCCAGGGTTAGTTTATGAATTATTATAAGATAAAGCAATGTTTTGTTTTATTTTACCCCACACATCTTTAACCCTCCTGTTATGTGCAAATTTCAACCAATTTTAAAATATTAAAATATATCAATAAATTACTCAAATTGACAAAATAATTTATTTTTATTTACTTACCCGATATTTTAAATAAATCTGGGGACATTTAGTTGGTCCCCATGAGGAAAACAACTTGTATTTGTTTGTTTGTTTATGTTTTTTGGAAATGTAAAAATGCAGAAAGTTTTGTGTTAGGGGAATGAAAATACAGTTAGTACAGTATAAAAATTATTATGTCTATGGAAAGTCCCCATATAATATGGAAACCCAACAACAATAATTTTTGACAGATGCTTGTAAAATTGTGTGTACAGTGTTTGTAAACACATTATTGTATGAAATAGTAAAATATTAAGTATTAAACACAACAGAAAATTATTTTGCATATAATGTTTAATCTTTTTTTTGATGACATCACCAATTGGCTCAAAATGTGCACAGGCATTTAAAAAAACTTTGTAACACAAGATGTGCACGTTTATGATTTCGTCTACTACATTTAGCAAAAGTCAGAAAGATTCAAGGTTTAAAAATATAGTTATCATATTTTTTTTAGAGATGTCTAAGTTGCTTTGGGGTCAATTTGACCCAGACATCACAGGAGGGTTAAAAATAATAATAACAAAAAAATTCATAATAATAAAAATTATCATTTCACACATCCTGGGTCTGCATCTTATTTATTTTTGCAGCGGGCTTATTTCTATATAATGCATTACAATAAGTAAGTTACAGTTTTGTTACAGTTTAATTACACATACATGCTGAGTAATATTAATTATGAACATTTACTTACTCTAAGGTAATGGTTAAGTTTATGGTTAGTTGCTTTTAATTAATTTACTGTTGCTATAGTAAGCGCTTAGTCTTAAGATCAGTCTTAAAGGGATAGTTCACCCAAAAATGAAAGTTCTGTCATTAATTACTCGCCCTCTTGTCGTTCCAAACCCGTAAGACCTTCGTTCATCTTCAGAACACAAATTAAGATATTTTTGATTTGTATTTATTGATTAAATAAAAGACATTTCTCAGGCAGTAAATGTGGATCATTCAGATGAATCTGGTTTGGTCTTGACTCAGGTTCTGGCGTACATACTGTTTTACAAATCTGACTTTTAGGATGAAAAACCTTCAGGATGAGATCTACAGTACATGAGGACTCTGGTCTTAAAGTCATGTATAATAGATTTGAGATGATTAAAGGTTGATGAAATGACCTGCACACTTGCTGACTGTTTATTCGTTTATTTTCTGCTCTAGATTGTTTCAAGGAGTGGAAATGGATGAGGAAGAAGGCTTTGGGAGTGACGAAGATAACTGATCCACTATAAATGAAATGTTTAAAGCATGTTACATTATTCAGGCAGTGTTTTCATGCACATCAGACTGGACTCGACCAGAACCGAAAGCCCAAGACCTGACTTGAGTGTCAAGCATTTTTTAGCAATATATTTTTTTAATTTTCCCCTTTTTTTTGCATTTTTGCAATTCAAATTTCAGCTCATACAAGCATCCCTTCACATAGTTTCATTGAAGATTGTAAACATTTCCACTGTTGCGTACAGCCATGCAGGAAAATCAGCCTAACAGATGTGCATGCAAAACTACAGAATATATCCTATATCTTTAGTTTATGAATCGGGTTTCTTTGCTGTTATTGTCTTTTAAGAAGATGTATTGTTTATATAGGTATCCTCAGCTATTGCTGTCATTGTTAATAATGTACATTTCATCATTCGGACAAACGGTGGATGGATTTAGCAGTAAAATAAATGTTAAAGAGTTCTTGTGGCGTGCATACTGTCTTTGATTAGATGACACATCATCAAGATTTTAGGTTAAAGTTATTAAACTCACTGTTTATGTAATGCATGATGATCAGTGGGCTCTGAGCTTGTCCTCGGTAACACAGTATTACAAAATGTAATCACGAAGCTTCTCAATGCTGTACTTTATTATAATCCCTTTGAGTAGTCTATAACATAACTACACAGACTTTATTTAATATATGCAGGCTAAACAAACTGCACATGCTGAAATAATTCTGCTAGCACTACACGGTACAGTTCAGTATGCTAATATTAGTGAGTGCATTGGTTATCAGGAACTACAGCTTTTCTCAAACTAACGCGTCTGAGTTCAGAATCCTGTGTAAAAACACAATGCCACATAAAAGCCAGACTGAGTTATGCCTGCTCTGACCCACCTCAGGCCCTGCTATCACAGTACTGTATAAAGGTGCATAATAACAATTTGGTAATTAAAGACTTATTTGTTGATCATTTTACAAAGAATGGTTGAAAATTACCCATAAATACAATTACAATGTGATGTAATGGCTTATCACTTTTGACCAATAGGTGGCGCTGGCACTAGTTACTAGTTACTCCTTTCAGAAGTAATGTTATTACTTTACTTGTTACTTTCTGGCAACAGTAATTAGTTACATTACTTTTCCTTCACGCCCCACAGAAGCTGTTATTGTGTTTCTTCCCCATGAAATTCTCCTAAAATGTTACTAACAATATATTTCTGCCTCATCATTTGACCAAAGTCTATATATATATATATATATAGGCTACACTACCAGTCAAAAGTTTTTTAACAGTAAGATTTGTTTTTAAAGAAGTCTCTTCTGCTCACCAAGCCTGCATTGATTTGATCCAAAGTACAGCAAAAGCTGTAATATTGTGAAATATTTGTACTATTTAAAATAACTGTTTTCTATGTGAATATGTATTAAACTGTAATATATTTCTGTGATGCGCAGCTGTATTACTCCAGTCTTCAGTGTCACATGATCTTCAGAAATCATTCTAATATGCTGATTTGCTGCTCAAGAAACATTTCTGATTATTATCAATGTTGAAAACAGTTGAGTGGAATTTGTTCAGGTTTCTTTGATGAATAGAAAGTTCAGAAGGACAGCATTTATCTGAAATAGAAATCGTTTGTAACATTATAAATGTCTTTATCATCACTTCTGATCAATTTAAAGCATCCTTGCTAAATAAAAGTATTCATTTCTATAATTTCTCTTAACACCCCCCCCAAACAAAAAAAAACAATGTTACAAAAGCTTTTTATTTCAGATAAATGCTGATCTTTGGATCTTTCTATTCATCTAAGAATCTTGAAAAAAAATTTGTACTCAACTTTTAAATATTATTATTAATATAGTTTCTTGAGCAGCAAATCAGCATATTATTATGATTTCTGAAGATCATGTGACACTGAAGACTGGAGTAATGATGCTGAAAATACAGCTGCGCGTCACAGAAATAAATTACAGTGTAACACATATTCACATAGAAAGCAGTTATTTTAAATAGTAAAAATATTTCATAATATTACTGCTTTTGCTGTATTTTGGATCAAATAAATGAGACTTCAAAAAAAAAACATTACAAATCTTACTGTTCAAAAACTATATGTATGTATCAATAAGCTTAAATAAATTGTCAAGCCAACATAATAATCTTATATATTAGATCAGTAAAAAATATAAAATAAACATTTTTTTTTTTGCAAAAAAATACAGTTGATTTATGTATATACAAATCTGTATTTGGTTTCTTTTTTCAAGGCGTGGCTACGGCGTCTGAACGCGTCACGTGTTTGGGCGGAGCCCAGAGTGAGCAGAGGAAGCTTCTAGAAGCGCGCGTGAGCTTCTCTTCCTTTATCCCGCGAAGCTGTGCTCCGGTCCTCAGCAGAATGTCCGCGGTAAAAGCGCTTAACCCGAAAGCAGAGGTTGCCAGAGCTCATGCGGCCTTGGCGGTGAACATCAGCGCCGCTCGAGGGCTCCAGGATGTGCTGAAGAGTAACCTGGGGCCGAAAGGCACGATGAAGATGTGAGTCTGTCTGCTAGCGGCTAATAGCGGCTTTGTTAGCACGTGTTTGTCAGCCGGTCTTTATTCCTGTGCTATCAGCTAACGGTGCAGATCTGAACCAACACAGCCGTCGCTGCTAATGTCAGATTACAGTGTTTAGCAACCTGTTTATTAACGTACATGAAAGTGTAGGTTTGAGACGATTAGCGTTATGTAGTTAGCATCAGAGCTATCAACTGACTCATCGTGGCAGTAAACCTGCGTTCAGATGTCCTGGAGCTACAGTTTTAAATGCTGTTATGGATGTTTGTTTATTATTATGTCGGTATCTCATCACATGTCTAATTGCATCTAGCCATTTAACCCTAGAATGCATGAACCAAAATACTACACAAATGCATCATATATGCATTACAAAAGATAACATGAATTTTTAAAATACAGTTGTAGTTTTTCTGAGCAAACTTAGAAAGAAATGAGAATGACTGTGGAGTCAGATGATGTGAAATGCTCTTTGCAGACTGGAACAGAACATTTTGCACTCTTATGTTTGCACATCTTCCCTTTTTTTGGGGCCTTCGTCTCTCATCCGCTGCATCTGAAAGCATGTGCTGTCTGTTAGGCATAAGAATGAATGATAATTCTTTATTGCGTGTAATTCTTCTCTGAACGTGTTTGTTGTGTTGCTCTTACTCTTGCCAATGAAACCCCAAACTCCTTTCACAGGCTTGTGTCTGGCGCAGGAGACATCAAGCTCACCAAAGATGGGAACGTTCTGCTGCATGAGATGGTAAGAGCTGTGCTTCATGTTGCTGTGTGCATTGATTTGTAATATAGTGGCATTTAGCCCATATTGCAGGAGGGCTGTGACTTGCAGATGCTTCTCCAGATATCAGACTGACCCAGAATCAGTGTCTCGCGTGGTTTAATCTCAGATGTTGATTCAGCATGCTTTTGTTCATTCGTGTTGAATCAACATCTGAATCTGAGCGTGATCAGTGAGTAGATGTTTGTCTGTAAGTTCTTAATGCCTTTATTATACATACCCATCACAATATCTCATCTGCTGTTACAAAGTATCGTCTGGGTTTAATTTGGGTTTCACCCAAGAAAGGAAATTGTCGTCATTTGCTCTCCCTCATGTCTTTCCAAACCCATAAACGTTGGTTACTCTTTGAAACACAAATGACGATATTTTTAATGAAATCTGAGAGCTTTCTGTCACTAAAACTTAAGATCCAAAAATGTAAGTTTTTGTAAAATTAATGCATATGAATTAAGCGGTTCCAAGTCTTGTGAAAAATTTTTAAAAATTGTCTTTTTTTCAGCGCCATTCTTCATTTAAATGACAGCAAGGATTGATTGTGATAATCTTTGAATCAGGAATTATAAATGGTTCAAAGAACGAAAAAACTTTTTTTTTTCCCCCCGGAATTTAATAGAAAACCAAAACAAATCAGTTTATAGTTGTTTCAGAACTGAACAAGTGATTATTATTTTAAAAGTTGGAGTATTTTTGTTGTTCTGTGGAGCCTAATAGAAGATGTTGTGAAGAAGCAAACTGTTTTGTTTCCCATTGACTTCCATTGTTTTGGACAAACAGATGGAGGTGGGAACTAAACACTCATACAGGTTTGGGATGACATGAGGACGAGTGAAAGCATGTAAAACAGCATCGCCAGCAAATAAAAGATACGATGCGTATCCCGATACGGGACTGCACTGATTTTCACCTCTGCAGATTTTAGTTAAACAAACAGACACTGCATACTATACAGGGCTCAACACTATTTTTTTTTTTTACTGGTCCGGTCGGGCCAAAGGTTCAAGTTTTTACTTGCATTGCCAATATTTTCACTGGCCCTGCCACACAAACAATAAATGGTTGTTATCATTGTTTTTGACCCATGTCATATTTAATTCTAATAAACAAGCTTATGACAAAATTTAGATAAGAATTAAATGTTATAATTTTCGATTCTATTTTCGATACCACAGCAAAAACTACTAGCCTATCAAATAATAAACTTTATTATTTAGAATTTCCTGAATTCTGAATAGCTGAATAGAATATCCTGAATAGAATTTAGAATTTCCTGGGTTTCTGTGTTTTCACTGTTACGCGCTCTAGGCACTATTACACATCGAGGCCAGAATCTCCCGATCAAAAACACAGGCAAGGAAGACGCAGAAACGAGCGATCTCGTATATAAGCAGAAATGAAAAATAATGCGATCATCAACAATAAACAGCATATAAATGTAATGTTTCCGAGTGAAATGTCGATCCTGGAAGTGGTAAAGGACCGTGAAGCTTTGGGGGTGTTGATGGAAGCGATCTGCTGCATCTTTGCTTTGATCAGCTGAATATGATTCAGATGTAGTATTTGATAAAATGATTTTCTCAGCTTTTTGAGGGAAAATGTTGCTTTATTTATTTAACTTGCCTACATTCAGGTATTGATAAAAAAAGAATGCTTGATGCTAGAATAAAACATGCGCTGCTGTCACTTTAAGACCTAATGCACGGATGTAATTTACTGACACACGTTTGATTTTCTCCAAACTTTTTACGTTTACACTAGGGCTGTCACTAACGATTATTTTGGTAATCGATCAATCTGTCGATTTATTCTGACAATTAATCGAGTAATTGGATAATTGAAATAAAAAACCGTTGTGATAAAAATAGACCTAAGCGAATAATAGCCTTTAAAATGACTTAAAATACTTATATAATAGCAATGAAGCAATAATAATTAGTTCAAATAAAGTATGAGAAGCAAGAAATCATATGGTTTTATTGAACAAAACTGTTGAAATACATAATGTATTATAAACAATAGAATATTACAAATTATAATTATGCATTATAACACATGCCTGCTGAGGCGCCAGCAGCCTGACGATTGTTTTTACACTTTACTGTGCAATCTAATCCTTGTTTAATATTGACTAAACAACATTTAATTCAAATGCCCACTTAATCTTTAATGTTTGGCCATTTCTTTGACAGAAATGCTACAACCACTGTAATTTCTTGAATATGTGGACTTCAAAACATGCAAACACAGAGCGAGGGTTTAAACTTTTATTTTGAAGTAGCGATGAGCATTTAGCATGTTCAGAAAGATATTGATGTAGTCTCCTGTGTTTGCGTAGGTTTATAAATGATTAACCTTACAAATCTAATGAAATGGTGCATGTTGCATCTCCAGATGAACGTTATAATAAACCTAAACTCACAGCAATATGCCGCTCCACACATGTAAATGATGACAGTTTGTGCGGAGCAGCATTTACTGTGAACGGAGACACACGCTTGTAATTAACTAAAGCGCATATATTAAACCTGCATTACATTTATTTAACTGAATCATAGCGTTTGTGAATTCACAATAGCATTATGCTTTATTATGATTTTTTTAATGGGTTTAATATATCAAGCAGACGGTCTACTAATGATTTTCATGGATTCTCGTCTGGAATGCGCCACTTCCGGTATTTTGCCGATTACTCGACACGGACAAAATGCACTCGAGGATTTTTTTTTTTTAATCAAGTAGTTGAATTGAATCGAGGAATCGTGACATGAATTTTGACTTTCTCGGTAAACAGTTGCGCCCCAGTCTGCTGCTGCTGGTGCTTTAGACTCTCTCAGAAACTGCACACCATCATTGATCTTTTGATTTGTTTTCAGCAAATCCAGCATCCCACTGCCTCGTTGATCGCCAAGGTGGCCACGGCTCAGGATGACATCACAGGAGACGGCACGACATCCAATGTGCTGATCATCGGAGAGCTCCTCAAGCAGGCCGACCTCTACGTGTCTGAGGTTCTGCTCTTATTAAGTTAAAAGTCTTAAGTTAAAAGTTATGTCCACCTTTTAAACCATCTTGTTTCTGTCTAAAGGGTCTTCACCCCCGGGTGATCGCTGAGGGCTTTGAGGCTGCTAAGGACAAGGCTCTCGAGGTGCTGGAGGAGGTGAAGGTCATGAAGGAGATGGACAGAGAGACTCTCATCAATGTCGCCCGCACCTCCCTCAGAACCAAGGTCCACAGGGAGTTGGCCGATTTACTAACAGAGGTGAGAAACGTCGTTTGAAGTTCTGACAGGCAGTGACGAGCAATAATCATTTAAGTCCTAACAAGTTCATGAAGGGGTCATTAAATGGAAAATCTGTCCTTGATATTTACACACAGCTTGGCGATTCTCTCCGATCACGTCTTTGATCATTCACACTGCGTGATTGTCACTCGCGTGAACGAGCTCTGATTTTCCTCCGATTTGTCGGCGAGGCTAAGATCATGCAGTGTGGACTCGGCATTAATGTTGACTAGCACAGGTTCATTCATAACTTGATATCAATATAGGATCTGTCAAGTTTTATTCATACTGTTTTCTCTTTAAACTGGTATGAATCCCGATATTAGCGGACCCTCAGCACAAGCCTATACGAAAGCTTAATTGTTATGTGCCAGTTTGACAGAATAAAACGGAAAGGTTTTGTGTGGGCCAAGTCGTTTTTTGAGTGGACACTTGCTGCAAGTGACAGAAAACGAATGCTTGCAAGGTCTGAGGACAGATGAAAAGATAAATAATGTGTCTGATGTTGACTAGCAGCAACAGTACAGATACATAGGTTGTTTTCCACCCTTCTGAAACGCCAGGGTTTGATGTTGCTGCATATCTGTCCATCAGCTGCTGTGAGGGTAAGATGTCAGGTAAAACCATCTGAAATCGTGGATATAAACAGATTCCACCTCCAAAAACTGTGCAGATCCTTCTAAATGTCCTAGTGCATGACTGCTTTATTATTTAACTTCAAAAGCTAACCTCCAGAAACAATACAAAGACTATACATTTCATGACCCCTTCAATATGATCAGTATTACTTGGATAGTTCCCTGGTACGTTCACATTCGGTTCACCTGTGACACATTGACATGCCTTGTTTCCTCAGGCTGTGGTGGATGCTGTTCTGGCCATCAGGAAACCCAACGAGCCCATCGACCTCTACATGGTGGAGATCATGGAGATGAGGCACAAAACTGACAGCGATACACAGTAAGATCTTCTCTTGTGTGGACATTAGGCTTTGTTTATGTGTTCTATGGATATCTTAGGAGTAGTTCGCCCCGAAATGAAAAATTGGGAAATTCCTTCCTTGTTTCACAGCTGCAGTCATATGTTATAGTCATTATTTTTTTTAATGCTTAGACTGATCAAAGGGTTGGTGCTGGATCATGGAGCCAGGCATCCTGACATGAGGAAGAGGGTGGAGGACGCTTTCGTTCTCACTTGCAACGTTTCCTTGGAATACGAGAAAACGTAGGCTTTGCGAATGCTCATGTTTATTTACAGTAGATTGATTGGTGTTTCTCTGAATTATGAAACCTGTACCCGCTGTGTGTTTTCACAGAGAAGTGAACTCTGGGTTCTTCTACAAGAGCGCAGGCGAGAGAGACAAGCTGGTGAAGGCAGAGAGGAAGTTCATCGAAGATCGGGTGATGAAAATAATCGAGTTGAAGAATAAAGTGTGCGCAGATACTAAGAAGGGCTTTGTGGTCATCAACCAGAAGGTAATTGATACTTATTCATATTTTCACTATTTAAGGCCAACATCACTGATAGTATTGATTACCATCAGACCAGTAGAGTTTCAGTCTTTTAGTTTGCACCACTTGCTAAATCTCTCACTTTAAGCCGATTTATTTCTTGTGTTCAGGGTATTGATCCATTCTCTCTGGACGCGCTGGCTAAAGAGGGCATTGTGGCGCTGCGCCGAGCAAAGAGACGAAACATGGAGAGGTAAGAGACGAATGTCAGGGAGATGTGTGCTGAAACCACTTTTTAATCTACCCATTTGATTCTAAAACCTAAAGTAGTTTTTTTGTTTGGGATTGCTTGTGTAAACGAAATGCTAACTGCGCTAATTGATTACAAATAAAGAGAAAACGGAAAAACGAATAAATTAATATAATAGTATAAGGATAATATTCCTTGCACTTTCAAAAAACAACCAAAACATTGCTGTTTTGTATGTTTGCATTAAGTACCAATCTAAATCTTGGCAAGTTAGTGTTTAAATGTTTTTACATTTTATTACAAAATAACTGTAAGAACAGAACACGCTTGCAAATTTCAGATTTGAGAACCAGCATTTTTGATCATTTTCACAAAATTTGACGGCCCCCAGAATATGTTGTTGTATGAATATCTGAACGTGCAATATTTCAAAAAGAACACAGCCTCTGCTTTTAAACAAAACAAACTGTTTTATTCTAGCTTTGTGCAGTCTTTTATCAACACTTGAATGCAGGCAAGTTTCATAAAAAAATAATAATAATATGCAATTGCTTGTTTCTGTTTCTTCTCTGTTTTGATCTGGAGATTCAGTACTCTTTCAGAAGATGTGTAATAGCGCCGGAAAATTCTGTCAATGGCAGGAAAGAGTTAATGTATAAAATCTGCCCAATTACAGAGTGATGTACAGATCAGGATATTATTCAATGGGAGCTTGCAACATTTTTTCTTTTTTGGTTGTTTATTTGTTTACTTTAAGTACAAAATGTCTAAAAAAAAAAATGTAAACAAAATATCCAGCTTCCCCTTACTCTTGAAAACGTGTTTTCCCCTAAGGCTGACTCTGGCATGCGGTGGTGTAGCTATGAACTCCTTGGACGATCTCACGGCTGAGTGTTTGGGACACGCAGGGCTCGTCTACGAGCACACACTGGTGAGGACTGGGCTTTTATTCTGCACAGACTCTCTGAATGTTAGTTCTTTGTCATTTATCTGGCCTTTTTATAATAGGGAGAGGAGAAATACACGTTCATTGAGAAGTGTGGTAACCCTCGTTCCGTGACGCTGCTGGTGAAAGGACCCAACAAGCACACCCTGACACAGATCAAAGACGCCGTGAGAGATGGACTCAGAGCCGTCAAAAACGCCATTGAAGACGGTAGGGAGACAAGCATTACAACACAAAAAAAATGCTGGGTGTAATGATTATAGTGAAAAGTGAGGAGAATATGCAGGTTAGTATTGAAGAATTTTAGCAATCCTATCAAAGGGGTCATGATATTAGAAATCAAATTTTCCTTGAGCTTATGACATATGAGGTCTTTGTACCATTGAAACATCCTGCATGTTTCAAAGCTTGAAATGTCTACCTCATTATAAACTGAGCTTTTAATTAACCAAGCTCCAAAAATGGCTTGTTTGGAAATTGTGGGATTTGTGACGTCACACAAGCAAGCAAATACATTTGCATATGACTGCATCCAGAGCAAGACACCAGGTTTGTTTGACTTGAGTCCGCTCTGCACAGACCAATCAGCATCTGGCTTGAAGCAGTGCATGCTGGTTAAAAATGTTCTCCGACTTGAGACGGCACCAATGCCATTGTGACGTACGCCATCAAAGTACTGCGAGAGAGGTTCGCGAGCCACTGGCTAGCTCATTCTGCACAGTATGACATGGCTGTTTAACGATTGATATTTTTATTATAAATAAAGGTGACTTAACTTGACAGAGTCCCTTCCAATACATCCAGCCAAAGTCAAGCACGCCTATTATTGCGCCATAGGCTCCGCCCCCTGGCATTCAGTTGGTTAACGGATCCGCCCACTGGCGTTCAGTTGGTTAACGGATCCGCCCACTGGCGTTCAGTTGCTTAACGGATCCGCCCACTGGCGTTCAGTTGCTTAATGGATCTGCCCACTGGCGTTCAGTTGCTTAACGGATCCGCCCCCTGGCGTTCAGTTGCTTAACGACTCCGCCCACTGGCGTTCAGTTGGTTAACGGATCCGCCCACTGGCGTTCAGTTGGTTACATGTCTACATCAGGCAAGGGCGTGTTTGGGGTACTTTTTCTTATGCAGTGACGTTAGCCAATCATAACACTGGCAGTTTTTACGGTCAACCCTTGAAGGAACCACCCCTTAAAAACTGATCATTTCAGATGGAGTGAGTTGCAGAGTAAGGGTTGAAAATCATTACTTTTCCACTGCATTCTCACTTGTTTGCTTGTTTTTTATGCAAAAAAAAAACTTTAATATTATAAGTGAACCTTAAGGAACGTATTAAAATAAAAAATGAATGTCATGACAGGCTAGTTTTAGCATGCATTTGTTCCCTTTCCTTCATAGCTGATGCAAAATAAGCATATGCATTTTAAATGTCTATATACATTTAACACATTCATTGCCACTCTTTTAAAGAAAATATTTCAATCTTAATCAAATTTCCCCCCTGCATGCCACTGGGCTAATGTCGAGCATTCTGCTGGTTTTCTCACAGGTTCGGTTGTGGCGGGGGGCGGTGCGTTCGAGGTGACTCTAGCGGATGCGTTGGTTAAACACAAGCCCAAAGTAAAGGGCCGAGCCCAGCTGGGTGTGCAGGCGTTTGCTGATGCCCTCCTCATCATCCCTAAGGTACTGGAAAACAGAAATCACTTTTAAAAATGAGAATTGACAAGCTTCTAGTGTAAAGGTGCCTTTGAATTACTTAAGTTTATCTTCTTCTTGAAGGTTCTGGCTCAGAATTCAGGCTTTGACCCTCAAGAGACTCTAGTGAAGCTGCAGAGTGAGTTCAAAGAGACTGGAGAGCTGGTGGGAGTGGATCTGAGCACAGGCACGTGGAGAGACGCCTCACATCATGGCAAAATTATTTTGACATTTGTGTATTTTCTGAAGTTACTTAGTATTTAAAGATGTAAAATGTATAATAGTGTAAATAGTGTGTGTTGGAAGAGAAGGTCTGTGTTCCTCCGGCTGTAACGCATCAGTGTGGTGTGTTCTGTGTGCAGGTGAACCTATGATTGCAGGAGAGGCCGGTGTGTGGGATAACTACAGTGTGAAAAAGCAGCTGCTTCATTCCTGGTGAGTCAAACTCCACTGTTCCAGCAGATCACATGACTGACCAACACGCCACTGATGATCACTAGGGATGTAACGATTAACCGCGAGCCGGTCGAAAATCTATTCAAATATGTGACGATTCAAATCGGTTGAGATGCTAAACAAATCGCGATACAATTGGAGTAGGAGTTTATATGACTGTATCTCTGAGGAGAACTGACTATCTTTAGAAAAGTTTACGTGGTATTTTATTTTCATCTTGCCTCTAAACGATGCATATTAAAGTAGCGTTCATAAGCGCAGCTCTGCTTTGTTTACAGCGGTAACCCAGGAAACACTGTATCATTGCTGTTCATAAGCGCCCCCTGCTGGCAGAGAGTGAATCTGAGTCTCATTCAGAGCTTCTGCAGATATTTTATGTAGTATAGTTTCACAAAACTAAAGTCAGACCATTCTGTTTTTGCTTCAGATTTCGAAATTATACAGTCTAAATTAGATTAAAAACTACTATCATCTGATAATATCGTAACTGTTGTTTTAACAATGTGCAAGCTGACATTGTGTAAGTATATGCAAAAAACAAACTAAAACACATCTTTAGAGTCCAAAAGCATCGACTGTGTGATTAGAATGTCAACTCACCTTTATTTGTATTGCGCTTTATACGATACTGATTGTCAAAGCAGCTTTACAGTGTCAAACAGGAAAATAGTTTGTCAATAATGCAAGACGACAATAACAAAGAGTCAGAAAATGTCCCTTTGAGTTTTTATTTATATTTATAAGATATGATATAGTTTAGTAAAATCACACAAGCAAGAGTGCTGTTTTCCTGAATATCAGCACGCGAGTGTGAATGTGATACTGATTTTATACAGCAGTTCAACAAACAAAGTGAATATTTTAGACACAATGTTTCGCCAATGAAAACAGTTCCAAACAAAGCCGGAGCAGAACATTTGTGCGTCTCAGAGCAACACTGCAGTGTTTTGTTCCTAAATCTGTTTTTGAATGAATCAATCCATTCATGAAGACGATTCTTGCTTTGTTTCTAAATGAATCGGCTGTTCTGAGCAAATTATTTGAATAAATGATTCAATGAATCACTCTTTAAGGTTTTGCTGCCACCTAGTGGCGCCTTTAGTGTCATATTTATTCATGAAAGGCCAAAACCAGCAAAGATACCAGCACAAAAACACGCTCCGCAAAATCATCCCAAAAATAATCAAGATTTTCTTTTTCCTCAATATCTAGTGCCACTCTGTTCCTATGTTAGTGTGTTTTCATCTCCGGTTTCATCGACCTAATCTGTTTCTCTCTCTCGTCTGCGCAGCACTGTCATCGCCAGTAACATCCTCCTGGTGGATGAGATCATGAGAGCCGGCATGTCTTCTCTGAAAGGCTAAATCTGCTCCACCATCAAGAAGCGGCTTGTTCAGAGAGGAGAATGAAGTGGTCCTGTCTGGACTCAAGACTACAATCCCATACTCATACTGTCGTCATTATATTTATGAGCTAGGAAACATTTCTCCCCTGCAGTCAGTTGGTTTATGTTAGAGGTTGTGTTACAGAAGCACTGAATTGCAATACACACTTTCCTTTATACCCATTAATCGTTTTGCTTTTTTTGTGTGTGAATGTTTGAGCATGTGTGAGTTTAATGAGTCAAATCAAGAATATACCGGTTGAGATGTGCGTTTGCTTTCTCCTCCACTGTGGCTTTTTCATCTCTTGGCGACCAGGAAATAAAATGCTGCTGGATTTTTTTTTTTTTTTACATGCACAGCTCTCGATTCAGACAACTGAAAAAAAATATGGTGTCCTCGGGTGGATCATGAAATTTCAGCATTTCTCCATTCAAGCAGACAGGAGCTGGTCTTGCAACTTCCTTAGAAAACAAAAATCAAAATCAAATCTGATTTTCACAAAGGGTGAATTCCGGTGTTTTTGTGTTGAAAGGGACGCATTCTAAAGTAAACAACTGACTGAGTCCTGTTCATGGAGGCCCCTTGTGGCACAATTCTTTATTTCTTGTAATTATACATTTCGATCTTCTGACGGCACCCATTCACTGCAGAGGGTCCATTGGTGAGCAAGTGATGCAATGCTACATTTCTCCAGATCTGTTCTGATGAAGAAACTCATCTGCGTCTTGGATGGCCTGATGTTGAGCAATTCTTTTTATTTCATTTTTTTTATATCCCTTTAATGCATACATTAAAAAAAACCAATACGTTGTGTCCAAATCACGACAGAAAATCAGAGTTCTTAAGAGTTTATAAAAAAATCCTCGTGTAATGAACGACAGTTCGCGGTGTTCTAGAATACATGACATCACAAGCTCACGGCAATTTGTAACTATTTTACATTTTGGCGAATTGGTGGCTAATTTGTAGCCTATTTGTTTGATCTCATTTATGTAAAAGTGCTCGTAGTAGGCGAATCCTGCTTGAAGACCAAGCTGTCGCACGGAAACCTGTAGGCCGCTACCGTCCCGTCCACATTCACCTGGTATTTGTACTGGAGAGATTTTCAAGAGAAGAGCAGAGTAAAGATTATTAGAGAAAAACGCGTCACGGTTTACAGCGGCTTTTTCAACACAAGTCAAAGAATCCCACCAGCGGTGCTTTTCCCAGATCCTTCAGAAGAAGCAGCACACTTATTCCCGCATCGAGCAGCTCTGGATGCTAATAATAAAAATACTATATTCTCAAAAGTCTGATAAAAAATGCGCATTCAGTATAGAACTTAAACCTGGAAAAAAATATTCTGTTGGATTTTAAAAAAAAAAAAAATCAATAAATGCAAATAAAGTACAACTAATAAAAGATATTTCAGATTGCAATATAGATAATTAAGAATGCACCAATTTAATAATAAAAATGCAAAGGCGGACCAAATATCAAGAAATGTTCATTTTTTATTAATTTTTTTAATTAAAATAAAAAATGTTACAGCATTAATAGAATTTCTTAATATAAAATATATATATATTGGTTATATTTTATTATGTTCCAAAAAAAAAAAAACACAAACATTTTTTTTAAACCTAACTCTCAAACACAGGATTGGATTGATGTTTTAACAAGTATATTTACTATGAAGAAAATGACATTCAGAAAGATGCGTGTTGATTTCTGGGCTAAATGGATTGAGAATAGCTCCTGTTGAACTAAATATTTTTTGTTATCATACGAGTGTTGTGTGTTCTTTCAGGAGTGACCATCAAGCCCTTCTCTTTCGTGCTGAAACTGTTAAAGAGATTATTTTGAAGAGCTTGTCACTTGAGAAACGCGTTATTCGTGTTTACTGAATATATTTGTAAGCTGGAGAAACTGTAAAAGTGACAAATGAGCAGATGCTGTCAATAGTAGGCTATCCCTTTAAAATAAAAATGTAAATACAATTTTTAAAAAAGAAGGAAAGGAAAATACCACATTTGCAAAAATGGTTTTAAATAACCTGTGCTTACTTTTCGGGCGAGAGAGCAGCATAGTATGGAAGTCCGTTTCCGCCACTGAATAAAAAATAAAAAAAGGTTATTGCGACTTTTTCTCTCAATTCAGAATTGTGAGACATAAACTATGCTCAATATGCTCACTGCTATTCAAAAGTTTGGGTCTTTAATATGATTTAATGTTTCTGAAAAAAGCCTCTCCTGCTCACCAGGGCTGCATTTGTTTGTTTAAAAATACAGTAAAAAAATTTAAAATATTAGAATTTAAAACAGCTGTTTTCTGTGAATATGTATTAAACTGTAATGTATTCCTGTGATGCGCAGCTGTATTTTCAGCATCATTACTCCAGTCTTCAGTGTCACATGATCTTCAGAAATCAGTATAATATGCTGATTTGCTGCTCAAGAAACATTTCTGATTATTATCAATGTTGAAAACAGTCGTGCTGCACAATATCTTTGTGGAAACAGATGAATAGAAAGTTCAGCGTTTATTTGAAATAAAACATTTTTATACACCAGCACTAACTGAAATACTCTAGTACTCAGTGAATTCCTTTAATTAACTCTAAAGTCTGAAGTTGTATTTGTTATTTTGTCATTTTTTTATTGTTATTATTATTCTATTTTCTCTGAGTATGTTACCATGTCACTCCAGCTGTATGCTTCATTAGAAGGGATCTCCACTGGACTGCCATTTAAACTCAATACCACATCATCCCGGCGCACAGCATCTGCACTGCAGGGGAAACAATGACGGGAAATCAAAATAAAAGTCACACAATTAAAAACAATGAAAACGCATGACATTACAACATGCTAAATATCTCGCTCTCTTACAAAAATAATACCATTCAAAAGTTTGGGGTTGGTTTCTGAAAGAGTCTCTTCTGCTCATCAAGGCTGCATTTATTTGATCAAAAATACAGTAAAAATTGTGAAATATTAGAATTTAAATCAGCTGTTTTCTATGTGAATCTCTGTTAAACTGTAATGTATTTCTGTGATCAAAGCTGCTGCTCAAGAAACATTTCTGATTATTATCAATGTTGAAAACAGTCGTGCTGCACAATATCTTTGTGGAAACAGATGAATAGAAAGTTCAGCGTTTATTTGAAATAAAACATTTTTATACACCAGCACTAACTGAAATACTCTAGTACTCAGTGAATTCCTTTAATTAACTCTAAAGTCTGAAGTTAATAGTTATTGCATCTTATCATACTAGTTCAAGAGAGGGAGAGGCTTTGGTTGTAGGCTATTCCAGGTAATAAGAGTGAACGCTTGATGTTAGAAATTATCATCCAACATAAATGTGACATTTTGTGTCGTTAAGCTTTTATCCCCCTATAAAACATCACTGTAGATGATAATTGCATCAATCAATCATTTAGTTATTGAGGTTCTAATCACCTGAGCTGATTCTGCACGAGATGAAGTCGCAAACAAACATTTCAGATCATCGGATCTGCGCTTCAATACTTCCAGAGACAGTAGGGTGCATTCAGACGGCTTTATTAGAGCATGCACAGATATGACTGGTCTACAGCGGACCGTGTGAATCAGAGCTGATAAAAGCGCTCACTGGAGCATACGGGGTCAGGATGCTCGAACAGCGCCCTCCATACAGCGGTCTCTGAAAACAAAACGCATATCCGGAGTTTATATTCAATCTGAGCCAATAAATTAAGATGTACACAGATAGCATTGCATTTAGTGTTTAGTCTGTAAACGTACACTTGCACAGCCCACGCCGCTGCTGGCGGACCTGTGGAGAGACGTCCCAGACGAGTGAGCAGAGCTTGGACACAGCTGGAGAGGAGGACAGAGCCACACAGCTGGAGGACACACCTGCAGACGTCTGCTGTACACCTGACACACACACACACACACACACAACACCTGGAGCTGTATTAGACCGTCCTGGGTACCTATTATGCAGGACAAGAAATTATCTATTTACTCCAGTCTTCAGTGTCACATGATCTTCAGAAATCATTATAATATGCTGATTTGCTGCTCAACAAACATTTCTGATTATTATCAATGTTGAACACAGATGTGCTGCACAATATTTTTATGGAAACCGTCATACATTTTATTTTTCAGGATTCTTTGATGAATAGAAAGTTCAAAATAACAGCATTTATTTGAAATAGAATCTTTTGTACCAATTTAAACTTACGTAAATGTGACTTACTGAATAAAAGTATTAATTCCTTTCAAAATCTTACCGAGCCCAAACCAGTAGAGCGCGTGCATAAACTGAATCTGATCAAATCCTCAGGAGAAAGCACTATGAAACCATCCAGATCAAGGGAAGACTGTCCAAATCATGCTATCTGTTCTAAATAGTCTGCAATATTATAATTAGTATGTGCCAAATCATATATATAATGAAGAGTTCATCTGTTCATGCTTCGAGCAAATATTACCCAGAAAGCAACAGAAGAGGAGAGTCTTGAGATGGTTGAATACTTTACTTAAAGTAATGATTTTAGGTACTCCGGGGAAGCCAGACACATCTTTTGATATCGGAGTATAGGCTCTCTAACATACTACACACTCAGAATGATGTATTTTCCCATCAGCGATGAAGCACATACTTGCAGTCTGTCGTTTGGGCTCATATTATTACTATAATCCCCATCAACAGAAGCGGTGGAGTGTGTTTGTAACGGGACACACCTGTCTGCTATCAGTCCTGTCCCCGTGTGGTACGCACACGCCTCATTTCTATGATAATGTCCATCTAGAAACAGCACAGCACAAGCGTTCGGTCACTGTGGACGTTCAACATAACGTGTCCACCTTCAAGTCATCACCTGTTTTAGACGTTACCCACCGGTTTTACGCTGTAACTTGACGGGCTGCCCGTAGAGCCAGATTCCATTGAGAAGTTCCACAGCGTAGGGAACGGCTTCAGCGTGCTTATAATAAACACATCCATATGAAGCCTGCGGCCCATCTCTGAAGATACACACCTCGTCTACCGGCCCAGCCTGAAAATATGGGTTTGAAAAGAGGATCACACATTTCCCACTTCAACAGAAAAAAACTAAAGTATTATTTTATACGGGTGTATGTATGTATGTATGTATGTATGTATGTATGTATATATATA
>NW_015652138.1:713492-747529 GCF_001515625.1 Sinocyclocheilus rhinocerous
CCATTATAACAATTATAAATGACAAGTAAAAATAAATAAAACATTGATGATACTACTACTACTACTACTAATAATAATAATAATAATAATAATAATAAACTATAACCATAATAAATTAATTTAAACAAACAAATAAATCAAATATAATATATACATATAAATATACATATTAAATCTAAATATTAATACATTACAATTTAAATAATAATAACTAAACAAATAAATAACTCTTACAAAAATGATAAATGACAAGCAAAAATAAATAAATAAAACATTATTAATAATAATAATAATAATAAACTAACAACAATAATAAATTACATTTAAACAAACAAATAAATACAACACACTAACAAAACAAACAAACTTTGTAGTTCTACAAGAGATAAAAGTATCCAACATTACTCTTTAAAAGTTTGATTCATTTTTAGGTAATTTTTTTTACTTAAAATCCCACAAAGCGTGTCTAGTTTAACGATTAAAATATTATTAGCTCCTTGGCTTGATGCTCTAAACGCCAGTAAACGAACCGAAGAAATATGGGCTGCAAAAATAGATTCGTCAAGAGGACAAGACAGTTATTGTCACTGCATATCAATAATCACTGCAGGAGTGTGAACAGGTGAATGATGAAGAGCTCACCTGCAGGAACAGCTCGAACAGAATCTCCTCTGTCACGCAGCTGTGGATGTTCCCCACGAGGACCGTCTTGTCGAGATCTCTGTCTCGATCAAACATGCTCTGAAGCGACCGTGAGGCTGATGAACGGAAGCGCTGGGACATGTTCCCCGGATGCTGCTCGCGCGTCCTGCTCTCTTTTATAAGCGCGCTGAAGAGGATTGCGACAGCGCAGTGCTGCAGTCAGCCTCCAGAGGGCGACAAACATCTGGACTACATGCGTGTCCTTCCTGAAACAAAAACCTCACGCTCACAAGCGCTGTTGTTATTTGAAGCGCACTTTTCACTCGGACAAGCACCCGTGTGAAGTGACGTCATCCACTACAAATCAATCGTGTGAAGTGACGTCATCCACTACAAATCGCCTGTGAAGTGACGTCATCCACTACAAATCAATCGTGTGAAGTGACGTCATCCACTAACAATCACCTTGACAGCATCTGATTGAGACTTATTGAAAAAAATAGCACGCCACTTGATTTTTATTTCTAGGCAATGAAATGCATACACTGAGCACAACTTAATAACTTTTTTTTTTAATTCCAAAAACAGATTAAAATAAAAACTGTTTATATATACCATTTTAATGTTATTTTTAAAGGTAAATTAAATGCATCTTACAATAAATTATATATAATGAAAGATGATGATATAAAGAAATATAATGTATTAAAATAATAATCATACAGAATTTTTAACAATAATTTGTATATAACTTATACCCATCATGCATTATTAATTATAATAATTTCCTAGTTTTGTTGGTCAGCTTAAAAAATAATATGTACATTTCCATCTGAACTGCGTTGTTAAAAGTGAGGTTTTCAAACATGTTGATAGTTTGTGATGAACTACACCTGACTTCATCCACTAAACATTAACAACTGATTAAGAGTTACTGCGAAAATAATAAACGTGGTGTTTGAAATTACAATAAAAACATATTTTTCTTTTTAATGTTATTTTGAAAATACAATTAAATGCAGATTACAAAAACTGTATGAATATATATCTATATTGTATTATGAATATTTTAATTTCACAGTTTCCCACGTGATGCTGGTCATGCACGCAATCCGTCTGAGCCTCGACACTCGTTCAGATCAATGCAAAGCCACCGCAGAGACTATAGCTTCACGCTTCGTGTCTGTTCTTGCTGTTGCTCGCCGCAGGTGGCGCAGAGGGGTTTGAGGAATGTGCCACCTGTAGGTGGATGTCTGCAGGAATCATGGGTGGAGCTGGAGTGAAGGAGGAGCTGTGTGTAAGTGTGTCACCTCACTGTTTCCTGGAGTCTTCTTCAGATGATTACCAGCGACCCGACAGCTTCAACAGAGACTGCTGCTCACTCGTCCAACATGGTAAGACATCCTTCACGTGCCATATGCCTTGTTGCAGTCAGATAGTGATGTGTTATGATAGTGTAGTATGTGCTGTTTGTTTGAGTGTGTGTTTATGGTGTCCACTGCTCATGTGAGTTCATGGCTGTCTGTCTGTGTGAGTGAGTGCTCTGTCGGATTCAGTGCTGCTTCATGATTTCACTGAGGACACGGTTGATGTAAATGTTCGTTGTTTTGATCCCCGAGACTGCAGCTTCAAACCAGTTTGTCTTCTTTTCAGCTTCAGCCAGTTCAAATGCAGAGTCCCTAAAATGTCCCATTACACAACCGCACAATGACTCTCCCAAAAAAAATAACATACAGAGGGTTTGTGTGAGTTACTGTTCAATAATGGGAATTTCTATCGACTTCTGTGGGTTTAATTCTGAGCTAATAATATTTAGTATGTTTTGGATCCTAAAACCTGTTCCTCACACGAACCTTCTTGCGTTTTTCAGTTTGAATGAAAACATTATTTATCAATATTTGCAGTAAACGTTATTTGTCTTTAGTAAGCTGTTTTTCTCATGGGAAATGCTTTTAGTTTTAGTCTCCTTGTGACCACATTTGGTCCCCAAAACTTAGGCAAAACCTGACACATACACATCAGGGTAATGATTGGTAACTAAAACTGAAAGCACAAAAATAAATAAAGTAAAATAAATAAACAAACAAGTAAGTAAAGAAATAAACAAACAAACAAATACATTTTATTTAAAAAAGAATCAGCTAGTTTCCAAAACAACATTTAGTTTAAGTTAAAATAAACTAATGAAATAAAAAAAATAAATAAACAACATGAACTTTATGAAAACTATACAGACATATTTAAAAGCCAAATAATAAACTAAACACAACAAAATCACTACAACTTTCAAATGAACCCAAAAAGTGAAAATAAAAAATATTATTCAAACATAAACAAAAACAATAATGGTATATCAATGATACCAAAATAGCACACACCCTGTTGACCAGTAATGAGTTTCGTGTGTGTGTGTGTGTGTGTGTGTGAGTGAGAGAGAGAGTGTGTGCGCGCATGTGTGTGTGTGTGCGCGCATGTGTGTGTGTGTGTGTGAGAGCAGGGGTCATTGGAAACTTGTGGTTTCGTAATGAGCAAAATAAGTGATGTGTGGCTTTCCAAAAACTGCTTAATAGTTTTATTTGGCTAACAATAAAAAAGAAAGCAGAAGAGTTTTGCACTGCTGCTCTATAAAACCATACAGCATTTAAAGCGAGAGAAAAAGCTGCAAAGATGAGAAGTGTGTGAGATCCGCTGTAGACTGAGGTTCCTGTCTCCCTCGATGCAGGTCTGCAGGACGCTCTGCTGGAGGCTCGTGTTTGTGACGCTGCTGGGGTTTGACGCTCACAGAGGTAATGCTGCCTTCCATGTCACCTTTCTGCCTTTGTAATGAACTGTTTAGAAGAAACCACATGACATTCTTCCAAATGCTCATATTTCATCGTGTTAACTTACGCAGCCTGAAACAGCGTGAGATAATGAGCTGGGAGTTTCTGTATTACTCACGGTGGGTGCTGTCTCATTTATGGTGGGTGTTTCTGTAGAAGTTCTCTTGAAATGTTAACACAACTCCACAGATGTAGCATTAGTCCCACTTTTCCTGTAAATACCAAAACACACACACACACACATTTTTTCCACTTATTTTCATGCAGTGTAGATGTAAATAGAATGAATGTTAGGCCATTTGCAGTGTTGGGGAACGTTACAATGCATTACAATATTGTGTTACTCCCTGAAAAAGTATCTAATTGGGTTACTTAGTTACTTTTTAAGGAAAGTAATGCATTATGTTACTTTTGTGTTACTTTTTCTCATCTGGGCTGGGTTTGCTTGTTTGTTTTTAATATAAAAATCTGTATTCTTTCATTTCTTATATCATGCATAATTCATATTTAAAATGAATTATGCAATTATACACATTTATTTGCTTGAGATGCAGAATGAAAATATTACGTTTTTTCTGAGATATTTAGCAAAATTAAGTTATGAGTTTATGCTTAATAACAAGAACAAGTTGATATTCAAGTAGATTTTTTTTTCTGAGTCCACTGGCAGATATTTGTTCTTGTTTCAATCATAAATTCTCTTCATTTTGATCAATTTCTCAGAAAAACAAGAATTTTGTTTGTTATTTTGATTCTCACATAAATGTATCTTGATTTAAGAATATCTGCACTGGAAAACAAGACAAAAATCCTGAGGGAGAACAGAACTTTTTGATCAGAAGTTACAGTAAAATGTATTTCCATATTCTAGTGGCAAGGCTATTATAGTTAACTAGAACTGTAATAAATAAAAAGTAAACTGAAATCATCTCATATATAATATAATATATATATATATATATATATATATAAGTAAATTCATTTTAGTTGATTTACTTTTAGTTCTTTCAGTAATTGAAGTTAAACTAAACGAAAGTGAGAAAAAAAAAATGTATATATATATAATTTTTTTTTTTTTTTCTCACTTTCGTTTAGTTTAACTTCAATTACTAAAAGAACTAAAAGTAAATCAACTAAAATGTATAAATAAATATTATTAAAAACTATAGGCATTTTAAAAATATTTAAAAACACAACAAATTTACTAAAACTTTTACTAAAACTTGTGTTCCCTTCAATTTACTTCTTAACTTTTCCTTACTTGGCCTTAAAAAGGACTTCAGAAAGTATTAAATGTACCTGCAGGAGCGTCGTATGGCTCAGATAAAGCTGTAATGGATGTGTGCAAGCAACAGAAGACTTGTGCTGCATGAGAAACACTGTTTGCGTTCTCCCTGCAGCTCAGGAGTGTGAGGAGATGACGGACCTGAATCTGAAGCACTCTCTGTCTGGGACGTCGCTGAGCGTGAGGCTCCTGCTCTACACTCGGGTCAATGCGTCTTGCGCTCAGCTGCTGTCCCATCGAGAGCCCTTCAGCAGCCCTCGCTTTAACCTCAGCTCCCCGAGCACCTTCCTCATCCACGGCTACCGGCCCACCGGCTCGCCTCCCGTCTGGCTCACTCAGTTCGTGCAGCTCCTCCTGCAGCGCCGCGACATGAACGTGATCGTGGTGGACTGGAACCGTGGGGCCACCAACATAAACTACTGGAAAGTGGTGGATAACACACGCAAGGTGGCCGCGAACCTCACCGACCTCATCCAGAAAATGGAGGTAAAAGAAAAGTTCCTCAGTGCGATCAAGTCAAGTCAGCTTTATGAGACAATAATGTCATCATTCAGCCTAAATCAGTTCAGTATTACTGAGTTTTCTACTCGACAATAATAGCACCCTACCGATCAGCCAGCAGAAAACGTCTTGGGTTACGCATGCAGCCAAGGTTCCCCAAAAGGGAACGAGACGCTTCGCCCCCTAGGGGGCACATTGGGGAATGCAGCCTGCATGACCGGTGTCTGAAGCACGTGTGAAACAACGCCAATCTATTGGCCCACCTAGCCCATGACGTCATAGGTGGGATGCCCGGAAGTATAAAAGGGCACATGCTGAATACGTCATCCACTTTAGCTGTCTGAAGGAGACGTAGACAGGCAGGCCGAAGGCATGGCAAGGGGGCGCAGCGTCTCGTTCCCTCTTGGGGAACCATGGTTACAGACGTTCCCCTTCCAGGGAACTCAATGCTGCGGAACCCTAGGGGGCACATTGGGGAATGAAATCCAACCACGCCGTGCCGAGGCGCATGCCTCTCCATCTGGTGGGAGAGCACCAAGGAAGCGACAGACATAAAACAAAACCTTTCCTCAGAAAGGGGCCATGCCACTGACACCACGGGTCGCTCACGCAACTTGGCAGAAACGGGGGAACCCGAATAGATCAAGTGGAACATCCCAACCAAGTTAAGAGCACAGCTATCCTCAGATAGTGAGCAGAACTAGCCTGGATACACAAGACTACTGAAGAGGCTAACTAGAGAGCCTCTAGAGGAGCTCAAGAGATGATACTTAAATCCCAGGTAAAGAGAGTAGCTGCTGAGGTAGAACACAGCTATCCGCTGTAGCTATGTCCCTAAGGTCTTATGAAGGCTTGTGGACCAGAATAACATAGCCAAGGAGACAGTACTGTCTAGGTAAGGGCTCAAGAGACCACTACTTAAAACCCTAAGCAGGGAGCGATCACTGAGCTAGCACATAACTAGGAAAAGGGCCCACTCCATGAGAGGGCTCACCGCAATTGCAGTAGAACACAGCTAGCCACAGATAGCTGTATTCAAGTAAGCCCGTCCTGCCAAAAACAATGGCTGGAATATAACCACCCTCAGAAGGCTATATTAAGGAGGTAAATGATTCGTTAAAGAGTGAACACAAACATCATAGTCCGAGATCAAGCCTGATGTAAGCAGTAGCCATAGCACTAGAGGGCTGGACACAGCTATCCTCGAATAGCAGTTCTCTCAGATAAGGCTGAAGATCGCCCAGGCCACGGAAGTGGGCCATCTATTTAAAACCCCGAAGGGGAGACAGCACAGTCCAGGCAAGGGGCTCACAGAGACCACAATCTAAAAACCCTAAAAGGGAAGCGGTCTCCGCGCTGGAACACAGCTATCCTCGAATAGCTGATTCCTAAATAAAGGCTTTAGCACTTACTCGAGAACTTGTGCCAAGGGGAACCCAACCTAGTTATCAGAAGCTAGGCTAGAATAAAGCTGCCCTCAGACCGCCATATTCCAGAGCAAAAAGATATTCCCCATAACCACTCTAGGTGCTGAAACACCCTGGGAGAGAAAACTCGCAAGCCTCTCTCCACAGAGTATTTAAATATATTCACACCCAACAAGGCTCTCCACACACAATAACATGCATATTAGAGAGGCACGGCCGAGCTGAATATAGCTCCACCCACGATCTCGCAGGATCAGGGCTGAAATGACTCTGTGCTCACACTTCATCGTCATAACAACCCAACAATATCCGTGGCATCTGACAACCCGTATAGTAGGGTGTGCAGATGCCGCAGATCAAAGTGATGACCGCGAGGTGAGATAAACTGTGCCGCGGCAACGGCGGAACTGGGCCGCGAGACACAAACGCTCTGTTCCGTATCCCTCGGGAATAGGAACAAACGCAAGCGGAGCCTAGACATCGTGACTCATCACAATGAGCGTGTAACTCTGAAAGCGCATGCTCTTCGCCGAGACAAATGCGAAAGCAGAACATGCCCTCGAGTGTTAGAATCCAAACACGGAGGCACACATCCCTAAGGCGCTGCTCGACTCGAGCGCTATCCGCGGGATCCGATAACCCAAAAAGGGCATCTCAACCCCGCGATCCGAGTCTTCGCCGTGCCTCGGCAACAGCGGGACCCGAACCGCGAGATGCAAACGCTTGTCACTCATCTCGAGAAGAGGGACAAACGCGAATGGAGCTTCATTGGATACCAAAAACAGATGACAGATAGATCGTGCACGCAGGGCCGTCCTTAGCTGACGTGGGGCCCGGTGCGAGGTAGGGAGCGGGGCCCCCTTCGGTCCGTTCGCGATCGCATTCCGGGGGGGGGATGTGGTATCCGTTCGCCGCGGGGCGACCGCTCCAGTTGCACCCCCCTAAGGACAGCCCACGGTGTACGTCCTCAAGTGCCAGAAACACACACTTCCACACCGCTCACCTGCCCTGGTCTCTCACACGCACTTCAAACAGACGGCTCCTGAAGATAGCAAAGTGGATGACGTATTCAGCAGGTGCCCTTTTATACTTCCGGGCATCCCGCCTATGACGTCATGGGCCAGGTGGACCAATAGATTGGCGTTGTTTCACACGTGCTACAGACACCGGTCATGCAGGCTGCATTCCCCATTGTACCCCCTAGGGGGCGCAGCGTGGAGTTCCGTAGAAGGGGAACAGGCCATTTCATTCTGCAGTTCAAAGCAGGCTTATTTTTGTGTCATTTTTATACTATTATAGTTTTTGCTAGTATTTTGAATTAGATTTTATTTTTAGATTTTCTGTTTTTAATTTTGCTTACAGTTTTAGTAATACAATAAAATTAGTAGTTTGTCATTTGTATTATTTTTTTAATATGTCAATATAGTTTTATTAAGTTTCACTTTTTAGTTTGAGTTATTTTAGTACTTCAACTTAAACCGTGCCTCGGCAACAGCGGGACCCGAACCGCGAGATGCAAACGCTTGTCACTCATCTCGAGAAGAGGGACAAACGCGAATGGAGCTTCATTGGATAACACTCAGAATGAGCGCGTTCAGAGCCCTCGAGCACTGAACGCGCAAGCTCCTGACCAAAAACAGATGACAGATAGATCGTGCACGCACGGCCGTCCTTAGCTGACGTGGGGCCGGGGGGCAGGTACGGCGCGGGGCCCCCTTCAGGACAGCCCACGGTGTACGTCCTCAAGTGCCAGAAACACACACTTCCACACCGCTCACCTGCCCTGGTCTCTCACACGCACTTCAAACAGACGGCTCCTGAAGATAGCAAAGTGGATGACGTATTCAGCAGGTGCCCTTTTATACTTCCGGGCATCCCGCCTATGACGTCATGGGCCAGGTGGACCAATAGATTGGCGTTGTTTCACACGTGCTACAGACACCGGTCATGCAGGCTGCATTCCCCATTGTACCCCCTAGGGGGCGCAGCGTGGAGTTCCGTAGAAGGGGAACAGGCCATTTCATTCTGCAGTTCAAAGCAGGCTTATTTTTGTGTCATTTTTATACTATTATAGTTTTTGCTAGTATTTTGAATTAGATTTTATTTTTAGATTTTCTGTTTTTAATTTTGCTTACAGTTTTAGTAATACAATAAAATTAGTAGTTTGTCATTTGTATTATTTTTTTAATATGTCAATATAGTTTTATTAAGTTTCACTTTTTAGTTTGAGTTATTTTAGTACTTCAACTTAAACTAAATGAAAATGACAAACGACAAACTAGCTGAAATAAAATGTTTTTTTTTTTTCAATTACCCTCTCTACCCTAAATTTAAATAAATAAATACGTGCTATGAGCGGTTTAAAGTTGTGCTGGTTCTTGAGCACGGGCAGCAGGTTTGTCTGTGCACAGGTGAAGCATGCGTTAATTATTAACTTATTCAGGTGGAGACTTGAATAAACAGCTAGTGACCGTCGTTATTTTAATGCAGTCTTATGTTGACATAATGCTCATGTAGGTAACTTTGTCAGGGTGTGTGTGTGTGTGTGTTTTAAACAATAATTATGAGCATGCATAAATCATTTATCATAAACACTGAAAAATTCTATACAAAAAAAGAATTGTCCATTTTGATTTAGTGGTGTCTTTTATTTTTTTTTTTTTTTTTTTTTTTTTTTATTAACCCTCTGGGCCTCTTCATTTTTGGGTCACACTTGGTACCTTCATGGTCATAAGGGACCAGAGCCTTGAAATGTAAGTTTTTTTTTTTTCAGGAAAATCAATGTAATTGTAGCCTACTTTTGTTTATATTTTTTGATTATTATTTATAATTTTGATACTATGCAATATTGATACATTTTTATGAGCTGTTTTTTCCATTAAAATTAATGTAATTTGTTTTTATTTTTATTTTTTATTATTTTTCAATCAATGCAATATTTCAGATTAAAATAAAATGAAGGCCTTTAAAATAAATGTTTTGAAGTAAGAATAGTGCCATCTGGAGGCGTTAAAGATAAAAACTTGTGTAATGTCATGGCGTAACCATCGGTACATAAATACATAGAGAGGCTTTTGGATTCCCTAGTTGTGTTTTTAGACATAATTTCTTACTTTTATTAGGTTTTGCATATATTTTTTTTTTTTTTTTGACCCTTTAACATATCCGGTTCATGTTCAAGATTTTTTTTGTGTGTTCACATAGCTAATGTGACATAAGACACCAAGTGTCATCCCATTCTGATGAAGCAAAAAATGTAAAGTTTCAAAATGTAAAATTTGTTGGTCAAAAGTGACTGAAGAGGCCCAGAGTGTCAAAGAAGATAAAGGAATGGCATGTTTGTTTTAATATGTGCACAGATAAATAATTTATAACAAACACTGTAATATTCCATAAAAAATAAGAATTGTCCTTTTTTTATTTTCAAGGTGTTAAATAGCCTAATGACAGACCCATTCTTTTGTTGTATCATCTTTTGTGAAATGTTCACCACAGTGTTTCCTGTGACTTTGATGTTCTGTGGCTTTCTTTCATATTCATCTGTGAAGTAAGTGTTTGTGTGTGTGTGTGTGTGTCTGTCTGTGTGTGTGACATTACAGGTCAACGGGGCCAATCTCAGCTCCATACACATGATTGGTGTTAGTTTAGGGGCCCACATTTCAGGTTTCACTGGGGCCAATTTTAATGGAAGAATTGGCAGAATAACAGGTGAGTTCTCCTCCTGAAGCTTCGAGCCGTCATCACTTGCGGTGTGTGATTGATTGTGATGTCTCGTGTCTCACTCAGCGCTGGATCCAGCAGGGCCGGAGTTTAACGGTCAGCCCCCCAGCGAGCGTCTCGACCCGTCTGATGCCCAGTTCGTGGAGGCCCTGCACACAGACATGGACGGTGTGTTTCTCACACAACACTGAGACGTTTCTGGAGAAGAGGCTCTTGATTGGCTTCAGGAAACGAGCACTCACAGCCGTCTAGCACTGACGTTTCCATACGCAAACACCACCAGCATCACACTAAATGAAAATCTAGAGCTAGTTAACTCATCGTTGGCATTTTCTTGTAGCGCTGGGCTATCGTGATCTCCTGGGTCACATCGACTATTACGCAAACGGTGGAGCGGATCAGCCTGGATGCCCCAGAACCATCTTTTCAGGTCAGCTTTTTACCATTTTAATAGCATTTTAATGTAGCCTTGATGAAAATAATATTACACACACACGCACATACAGTCTGGGATCAATAAGAATTTTAATGTTTTTTTTTCAAAGTCTCTTCTGCACACCAAGACTGCATTTATTTGATTAAAAATACAGAAAAAACAGTAATATTGTGAAATATTTTTATAATTCCAAACAGCTGTTTTCTGTGTGAATATCTGTTAAACTGTAATGTATTTCTGTGATGCGCAGCTGTATTTTCAGCATCATTACTCCAGTCTTCAGTGTCACATGATCTTCAGAAATCAGTATAATATGCTGATTTGCTGCTCGAGAAAACAGTCGTGCTGCACAATATTTTGTGGAACCTGCATTTTTTCACAATTCTTTGATGAATAAAAAGTTTAAAAGAACAGCATTTATTCAAAATAGAAATATTTTCTAACAATCTAAATGTTTACCATCACTTTTTATCAGTTGAATAGTAATTTTTTCCAAAAAAAAGTACTGACCCCACACTTTTGAACCTTTAAACAGAAAACTGTCATTTAAAATTGTAATAATATTTCACAATATTACAGTTTTTTTCTGTGTTTTTGATCAAATAAAAAGAGACTTATTTCGGAAACATTAAAAATCTTACAGACTTTTGAACAGCAGTTTGTATTTTTGTGTACTTATAACTTAAAAATGCTTGTCAAATTAAATAAAAAGAAACCTCGATTTTCAGTCTTTCAATATTTAAATTTTTTACTTGCTTTCTAACCATACCTCTCTGAATTCTGCTACTCACATTGTCAAAATAACATTATTAATAAGAAAGAATATCTTCATGCCCCAGACTAACATGATGCTCAGCATTCTCTTCATATTGCATATATTGTATAAGTTGCTCTGTGCAACCTATATATCATAATGTATATATGTATGTATATATGGGTCAAAGACGTTAAGATGTCTGCATCAAAAGAAGTTTCCATAGAAAGCACATTAAATGTAATTAAAGTGTCTACTTTTAAGGTTTCAAATACGTGTTTGGAGAATAAAATGTTACAATTTGGTTGAAATAATGTTACATTGTCATTCAGTGTAACACAATATTTATGTAAAAATTCAAACATGCTTATTCTGACGAGTACATATTAAAATATATAAAAGAATAAGCTCTAATAAGTAATGCATGACTAAAAAATTAAATAAAATAGTCTAAACTAATTACTTTCTAAATCCCATATCAGCTGTGCTGTGTATCCCAAAACTGCTCTTTTAATTCTTTCAAATTAATATTATAAAACTGCGTAAATTACTTTTCAACTCACCAAAGTATTTAAAGGGAGAAGGTTACATTAAAAACATGCATTTTAACATTAGATGTTAAATTTTGATGTTAAATCCACTATTGTTTTGTATAGAATTGTTCTATACTCTATAGAGTATTTAATGCAGTTACATCCGTAATTAAGTTACAGAAAAATTAAGAGTAATCCCTTACTTTACTTTTCAAGCCAAAAGTAATTAAATTATACATATATATAATATATAGTTAATATAATGATATATAATTACTATAATTTAATTCAGTAATTAATTACTTAGTAATGCATTACATGCAACACTGGGCATTTAGGCATTAGGCCCAAAAAAATCCAGTTTTGAATGCTGAAGATTAATGAAGACTATAATTTTAGTCAACATTTTTAGACTAAAATAGTCTAAACTATTTCCTATTGCTAATAATTAACACTGAAATTAAATTCAAATCGCAATCATGATATATGACACAATCACGATATAATTTTTTGGTGTGCAGCCTATTAATCAAAATAAAACACTAACATTTGAATATATTATCTGTTTACTTGCATTTAACCAAAATCAGGGAATAAACAATAAATTGCTGGAGTAGCTCAAGCTAATAATGTACTTCTGAGGCATTCGACTGACGGAAACGTTTGGAAACCCCATTAGGGAAAATCCACAGAACAATGGCTTTTTCTTGCAAACAGACTTACTGCGGTGTCTTTGTGTGCATCTGTGTTACTGTACAGAAACTTGAGGGCCAGCAGGTCTGGTTCCTGAGTCACTTCAATCATCTGCTGTCCTGTTTCTTCCTCAGCAGCCTGCGAAGAGACGTAATAAGCACAAAACACTCAATATCTTCATAGAGCATGAGATTTTATTCTCTAGACTTCAGTTTTAGGATCTTAGACAATTTTATTCCAGTAATACTGTAACTTAATATGAAAGCATCACACTGTTTTGTACAGTATCAGTCATAGCAACGTGTGAGTTGTTAGGATGTGCGCAGTATGTGACTTACACACCAATTAAGATTGAGAAGTTAAATATAACTCAAGGACATCCTGACACAGCGGCAAAACGTGACTATATTGGATGACACTAAATGCATGATAACTCAAATGTCACGGCTTGTTCATGCAGTCATTTAATAGGTGATAATTGACTTACTGACATGATTCAGAGAGAGCATGTTCTGCAGTCTGCTGTGTTCGCTCAGAATGCGCTGGTTCTCTAGAGTCGACACGATGGACTTGAAATCTTCGACATCTGTGACGATGAGACGCAAAATGTGGAAAATAATGCACACACAGTTCTGGGGGAAATAAGGTGCCACCGGACAAACTATCATTTATCATCAATAATAATAAAAAGACCAACATTACATATGCATTATGATTTTATGAGAAATAAAACAAATGCAAAGCAAACCAAGCACAATAGAGCAAAAAACAATCTTAAGTTATTAAAATGCAGTAGTGCTCTAATTTGTATTTGGTCAATGAATGAAGGAACGCAGAGACGGATGTCTTACCTGCAGTAAATGCGTAGTTGCCCATGGCAAGAAGAAAAGAAGGGGCTCAAGAAGCTCCAAAAGCACAAAAGATAATAATTTAGATGCACAATATAAAACAATATCTCATTTAAGAATAATTTGGGGGTTCCGGTATATATCTCAGCCTGTGGAGAGATCCTTTTGCACTTGTAACTCTTTTCAAGTTTGTTTTTGTACTTTCACCTTCTTGCCAGTATGTGGTCACTACATGAATCTATATATAGCTACTTCTCACACCAACTGTGTTGTAACTGTACACCATCATGACAGACTATTGTCCAGACTAAGTTTAGCCAGAACCTCTCACTCACCAGCCTGATCCGGCCCGAGAAATACAAAAGAGAAGTTAAATCAGACATTACATTATATTAGAGTTACTGATGCATCTAAAGCATATTATTGTATTTCCAAAGTCTAGTAATAAAACTCTGTGAGGTTCGAGGGCTTGGGCAGCAAACTCACATGTCTCTGTTTTGCAATGGTATCTTCCCAGACTACTTCCACAGCAATTCTTCTTCGTGTCCGTCACGGTGATGGTTCTCCAGCTCTTCTGTGCTGACGCTGCGCCGTTTCTCTGCTTCGCAGGAGCCTCTTTGACTCCTATACTCTCTCCTTTTATGGAGCCCTCAAGACACCAATCAGAAGTCATGCACATGTCCCACACATTTGTCTCTGGGATTTGTCCCACAGATTCTTTCTCTGTGTTGTAGAAAAAGTGAACAAAAACCTAAAGCCATTTAGATCAAAGTGACTTGTGCATGTCTGATTTTATCACTCACTGGCAACGCAGCATGCAACAAATATCAAAACCCTCACAGTCTGTCTTCAAATGATGATGGGGAAATTCTGGGTTTACATCATTTATTTATGTATTTTGGATTAATCAGCCTAAAGAATTAAAGAACTGCTGATCAGACTGGACAAATGCAAACAACTTGTCGGTCTAAACTTTCTGAGCATCTGTCTGGACTCTATCATTCACATTTTTATCGATGCAACAGGTGTGTGGGTCGTCTCCTGAAGTTCAGAAACATGAAAGGAAGCTCACATGCAGGTTAATCACACACTCAAACTGACTGAAAGAGAATGAAGAAATACACTCTTTTGTGATTTATTATGCCTTAAACATTTGTGCTTGAAAACAGCATCATTCATTGTTCCAAAATATCTGACATCAAAACTGGTGTAAGCTATGTAAGCTATGCAAATACAAGCACATGCAACTCAACTTTAGCAAAGCCATTTAGATCAAAGTGACTTGTGCATGTCTGATTTTATCACTCACTGGCAACGCAGCATGCAACAAATATCAAAACCCTCACAGTCTGTCTTCAAATGATGATGGGGAAATTCTGGGTTTACATCATTTATTTATGTATTTTGGATTAATCAGCCTAAAGAATTAAAGAACTGCTGATCAGACTGGACAAATGCAAACAACTTGTCGGTCTAAACTTTCTGAACATCTGTCTGGACTCTATCATTCACATTTTTATCGATGCAACAGGTGTTTGGGTCGTCTAGGTCCTGAAGTTCAGAAACATGAAAGGAAGCTCACATGCAGGTTAATCACACACTCAAACTGACTGAAAGAGAATGAAGAAATACACTCTTTTGTGATTTATTATGCCTTAAACATTTGTGCTTGAAAACAGCATCATTCATTGTTCCAAAATATCTGACATCAAAACTGGTGTAAGCTATGTAAGCTATGCAAATACAAGCACATGCAACTCAACTTTAGCAATGAATTAACAATCATTTTGGACATCATTACATGTATATCATCACTTTCACACACAACACTGAAACTAATAGGCAATTCATTTCACATCATCATACATTTAAACATGTAAGCTACTACCCTTATGAAAATTAACCATGGTTTTATTACTAGAAACCATGTGTTTTGTAACTTTTAAACTATAGCAGCCCTCTACGAACACCTTGGCAATTGAATCGCCATTGGCTAGTAAATTTTTTTGTTTACTCGCCAGACTGATAAATATATACATACACATATACATATATACACACATATACACACACACACACACATAGGGTTGTATAGTTAGCAGTGTTAGGGAAAGTTACTTTTAAAAGTAATGTATTACAATATTGCGTTACTCCGTAAAAAAAAGGAATGCGTTACGTTACTTGTGCGTTACTTTTTCTCATCTGGTATTGGGGTTGCTTGTTTGTTTTTAATATAAAAGGTTCCATTTTTGGCAAATGTAAAAGCCCTTTCACACTAAAAGTGAAGGAAATGTCATTTCAAAAAGCTCAAATCCTTTCAGCTGTGGTGGATTGCATAGAGAATAGAGCGCAAAAAAAAGCACTTTCTTCTCAATCACAAAACAATAAAACACAAATGTTATGTTTATCTAAAGTCATGTTTGCTTTTTAGTATGGTTGAATAGGTCAGCAGCAAAATCATGGGGACAGCAGAGCTGTCAGTCAATAACTGGGAAAACAAAGAAACTGGCATTACTTATTTGAAAGAGTAACTCAAATTATTTCCTGTAAATTAAAAAGTAATGCTTTACTTTACTAGTTACTTGAAAAGTAATCTGATTACATAACTCGCGTTACTTGTAATGCGTTACCCCCAACACTGATGGTTAGTGTAACAAAACCATGGTTAATATGGTTACCGTGGTTTACATTTACATTTAGTCATTTAGCAGACGCTTTTATCCAAAGCGACTTACAAATGAGAGCAATAAAAGCAGTCAAAACTAACAAAAGAGCAACAATATATTAACTATAAAAGTTTTTTGTTTTTTTTTGTATTTGTAGTAAAACCATTGCTAATTTTCGTAAGGGATAGACTATTACAGATTCCAAAAGTTACCAAATAAAATATATAAGGTTGCAATGCCACAAGAATTAATTCAGCGTTATGCACTAAACAATTTAATGGTCAATTTAATGGTTTTAAACGTCTTGTTTACTTTTAAACGCTTGCTTTTCTTCAGTTCGATTATTCACCTGCGGTTCTTCGCTGTGAGAGAAAAACACAAGCATGAACAAGAGGTCGGATGTTAGCAGAGGAGTCCGGAAGAGCGGCTCGGGTCCGTGTTCACCGCATCGGGGGAGCTGCTGCAGAAAGCAGCCGCCGGTCCCGGCGCCGAGAACAGTGAAAAAAACACATCCTCCGCCTCCACCGACAAAACCACCGGACATAAAGCTCAGGCCGAGCCGCGCGAGAGTCATCTGGCCGGTCGCTCCCGACGGCTTCATCCCGAACTCAGTGATCCGGAGCTCGGCGCCCTTCCCTCCGCGCGGCGGCTCCACCACACGAGCGAGGAAGACGGAGAAACTGGAGGAGAAAAGAGACTTCTTGACAGAAAGCGTCAGATATATCGATGGACTGATCAAGAAGTACGAAAAGACCGCGGAGGAGGAGGAAGCTAAGAAGAAACCCAGTGGTTCATTCGCCAAAAATGTGCTCCAGAGGCAGAGGAGACAGCAGTGGCCCTGAACATTACTGCAGCGACACACTCATATAAATACATTTATTCATTTGTTAATCAGCGTCCGGTCCATTTACGTCATGTTTACGTGCAGGTGCTGTATAGGCTATAATGTTACACACTAGCGCTCAAAGGTTTGGGATCAATAAGACTTGTGATGTTTCTGAAAGGAGTTTCTTCTGCTCATCAAGGCTGCATTTATTTGATCAAAAATACAGAAAAAAACGTAATCTGTTTTGATAAATGATTACATATTAGTCATTATTAGCCTACATAATGACTAAATGTAAATGTAATCTTGCAAAATGTTATTACAATATGAAATAATGGTTTCTGGTTTAATATCCTTTAAAATATAATTTATGTCTGTGATGCGCAGCTGTATTTTCAGCATCATTACTGCAGTTACTGACCCCAAACTTTTGAACGGTAGTGTATATTGTTAGAAAAGATTTCTTTTTTAAAGAAATGCTGCTCTTTTGAACTTTTTATTCGTCAAAGAATCCTGAAAAAAAGGATCACAGCTTCCCAAAAAAATATGAAGCAGCACAACTGATAATAAATCAGCATATTATTATGATTTCTGAAGATCATGTGACACTGAAGACTGGAGTAATGATGCTGAAAATACAGCTGCGCATCACACAAATACATTATATTTTCATGTATATTAAAATAGAAAAACTTTATTTTACATCATAATAATATTTCACAATATTACATTTTCCCCAGTATTTTTGATCAAATAAATGCAGCCTTGATGAGCAGAAGAGACTCCTGTAAAAACATAAAAAATCACTCTGATCCCAAACTTTTGAACGGTATGTATATATATATACTGTATACACACACACACACACGTTAGTATATGTGGTTTATGGGGACTCTCCATAGGCATAATGGTTTTTATACTGTACCTCTCACAGAAAACTTTATGCATTTTTAGATTTTCAATAAAACAGCATTTAGTATGTTTTTAAGCCATTTGAATTATGGGGACACATGAAGTGTCCTCATAACCACTTTCACATTGTAATACCTGTCATACCCATGTCATTATACAAATGTGTGTCCTCATAAACCGGTCCGCGCACACACATACACACACACACACACACACACACACTCACTCACACACACATGTCTGGTCAGCTATCCTTGTGGGGACTCTCCATAGGCGTAATGGTTTTTATACTGTACAGACCGTATATTCTATTGCCCTCACACACACACACACAATGAAACCGATTTTAATTTGAAATACGTTTAAGAGACTCAATGTTAAAGCTAAAAACTTTAAAACCTGGCTTAGATTTGTACATTAAAAGTACCAAGCGAAATCATAAGGTTCAAAATAAATGAACATACTGCCACACCTAAGGGAGGGGAAGCGCCGTTTGGAAATGCTGACCAATCAAAAGCAAAGTATTTCCTCCGGCGTGTCTGATTGGCCAGTTGGAATTGCTCCGGTGCGCGGTGATTGGTGGAGCGCACCGACCGCGGCGTTCAAATATGTTGTCGTCTCAGTAACAGTTAGTGAGCTGTTCAGGTGGACGGGTGAGTTTAGGTTTAGGTTAGTTACAGTACTAACTGTGTCCAGGTTAGATGTTCTGATTCTAGCTTAGCTGTAGGAGTCGCTTATATAACTGTAAAATTACGGTAGGATCCGGAGGACGTCATAAATCAAGGTAACGTTACGAAAATGTATGAGCCGAGTCTTTGCGAATATGCGATGCTAGCTGCTAAGCAAACACAGCGTTAGCATATTAAAATAAATCTCGCTATTCTGTCGAAATGTTGCTCGTTTGTTCGCGTATTTTATTGTTAGCTATATCATATTGTGTCATTGTTTACCAGCCAGTCTTTGAGCTGAACTGCAGCTAGCTGGCTAACCGAATGACTAGTGGTTAGTTAGTTAGCTGTCCACGCATTACCGTCCTGACAGTAGTTTTGTGCGTGTTCTTGTGTCTAGTGTGTGGTCATGGCTCTGGCGTCTCCGTGCGGGCTCCTGTCTGATGAGGACGAGTGCGGGGCTGTTTTTGAGTCCACAGCTGCTGATATTGGAGCTGTGGTGAGATCTCAGCGCTTTGTGTCTGTTCTGCCGGAGATCTCAGTCATCAGCCCTGCTGCAGACCCCCGTACACCCACTCAAGAGGTATGACATCTCCTGGTAATTTACTCACCCCTATGTCATCCAATATGTTCATGTCTTTCTGTCTTCAGTCGCAAAGAAATGAAGGTTTTTCTTCATTTAATGGACTTCAATGGGCTGAAGGTCCAGATTACAGTTTCAGTGCAGATTTAAAGGGATCTACACAATCCCAACCGAGGAATAAGAGTCTTCTCTAGAAAAACCACCGGTCATTTTCTTTAAAAAATACAAATTTCTATAGTTTTTAACCACAAATGCTCGTCGTGCACTAGCTGGACTTAGCCTCTGCTGGTAGATGCTCTAACTACAACTAGGGCAAAAAAAATAAAATCTTTTTTTTTTTTTTTTGACCAATCCAAGATTTTGTTTTCAATTTTTGAACATTTAACTAAAAATATAAGTCCCTTACGAAAATTAACCATGGTGCAAATAAAACTGTAGTTCAGGGTGCAGCTCCAATCCTATGCAAACACACCTGAACCAGAGCATCAAGGTCTTCAGGCTCACTAGAAAGTTACAGGCAGGTAACAAAAAAACATGGTTACTACACTTTTTCTAGTAATGTGAAAATAGTCCTATGAAATCAGTTTTATTTCTGTATTCTGTTTTAATGGCTCAATTATGTTTTAATAATCAAAAGCATGATTAAAATAAACAATAATGGGGCCCTATAAAATGTTTTATATTTGTTGTCCGTCTTGATTTAATATTTATAATCAAAAATGATAGTAATTAAATGAATGCATAAAACGTAAACAGTTTCTTTTATTTTTAAGTGCAACAGAGGTTAACCGTTCAAATGAAAGCGTGGATGAAAAATAATCTTGTGTTATTACTACTATTTTGGGTTCTTCAAGGTAAACATTTATTTTGGTGGGTTGTTGTGAAGACTTGAGTTTGTGTGTGTATATGATTTAATGAGTTATCAAATGAAATGGTGAAATACAGACTTTATATTAAAATAGCAGTCTTGTGGTTTAATGTTCATAGACACCAGTCCAGTATGCAATTTGATGTGTTGTACTGCACTACTTTTGATTTATTCATACAATCATAGGGCCCTATGCTACAGTAAATTAAGTTTAGCTGAACTGGCCCCAGGCTGACGCTCACTGTTTGTTCAGTGGGCTCTTGTGTCTCAGATTATCACATTGCCAAAAGCAGCTCCCTCACAATTATTCTATTCACTAAAGACAGCTGTACGAAATGTTTTTCCTGCTTGTTTAATGGTTAGTAGCTCAGGCTGTGATGTTGATGGATCCTTCATCTGTTTGGCTGCAGATCACGACTGATGTCAGTAGAAGAGGCAGTGCTGATGACGGCTCAGAGAAGCTGAAGGTTTTCCTGCGGATCCGTCCTCTTACTGAAGCCGAGCAAGAGCGGGGAGAGGAGCAGGTGAAGGAAGTCGGCACACTCTTGTGAAACACTTTAAGTAAAGAAGGGCTTGTTTGGCTAACAATGACGTCTTTATTGTGCTGCTTGTGCTCTTCAGGGTTGTGTAAATGTGCAGTCTGAGGATAATCTGCTTCTCCGAGCGCCCAAAGACTCCCACAACAACAAGAGTGCCGAGAGAGGCGTCGCTCAAAGCCTGCACAAGTTCACCTTCACAAAGGTAAGGCGTCCACCATCAAGGAAATCCTCAAAGAGGCAAGCTTCACCCTGGATGTGGCATCACATGACATTTCTCATTCGTGCAGATTTTTGGAGCGCAGAGCTCTCAGCAGGAGGTCTACGATCACACCATACGGGAGATGGTGCGAGACGTTCTGCGTGGAGAAAACCGGCTCCTCTACACTTACGGCGTGACCAACTCGGGCAAAACCTACACCATACAGGGTAAGACGGCCATTCCAGCACCGTGCATGTGTTTCTGTACAGCTGGACGGTTGTTAAGAGTGGCTTTGATCGAGCAGGTGCGGGTGGAGAGGCGGGTCTGCTGCCGCGAGCGTTAGTCTCTGTGTTCCTGAGGTCACATATAACTTATTTTATGATAGAACTAGTAATTAGAATTAAAACATGGCAACTACGTGAAAATGTGTGAATGCATGTTTGTCCGACGTTATTGGCCATTCAGTGTTTCTGTAAAGGCATTAACAATAATACTAATGAATCCTTTGTTGTCCCTCAGGAGTGTGAGGTTTTCCTGGGCCGACTCTAATGGTCTTTGTTTTGTTCAGGTGGAAAGCACAGGTGGAGCTCAGTCCAGGCTGCGAGCGGGTTTGTCCTGGGACAGTGGCATCAGCGGACTCTCAGCAGCCAGTCACATCGCAACACAGCTGGAGGGTGAGGAGCTCTGACATCCACCCTGAGCTACATCACACTGAAAGCAGTGGCAGAATCATTCACACTCAGCCCAGACTTTGGTTCAGTGAATGTTGATATGTGACCTGTGCTGGAAAAACGAGTGGGAATGCGCACAGGCTAATTTTGAGCTACAGGCAGAAAAAGTGAAAAATGTCGATTTTGAGGTTTTCACAAAAATGAGTTAATTTAGCCCTCATCTAGCACTCCAAATAATAATTTTAGATGTTTAATTACCTTTATTTGTACATTTTCTAACAGGAGTACCTTTTCTCCGCTCCGCTAAATATACACACAATTACAGTATTCACGCGAACATAATCTGTTATGTCTTAAGTGAACGTTTGGGGAAAAACATCTGATGTGTAACATTATATTAGATCCATGCATTACAGTAGGTCTTAATACCGGCCGTCTCTCATTAATGATAATCTAACGATAAAAGAAAAGAGGGAATCACTCGCTGCTCTTGATTGAACTGCTTTTGTAGTTTTAATAATCAATTTATTTGTAATGAACACTAAATGGATTTTTACTTTTGATTATTTGTTTTTCTTACTTGAATGCTTTTGTTTAGATGGAAAAAGGTTATGCATTGTTTTTTGTTTTTTCTTATATTCTACTTTTCTTTTCTTTTTGCATCTGTTCTTTATAATAACAAATATAAAATGGCTATATTGTGATTGTTAATAGAGTAATTATTAAGAAAAGAACTGGAGGAAAAGATGCAACGTTGCAGGTGATTCTGCTTTAGAACCTTCAGAAAACTGTAACTCTGACTTTGCTGACTCTATCGACATCAAACTGGTGTAGCTCAAGTCATTTTTCATCCGGTTCCAACAAATCATACATCATTCTGAAGGTTTTTCATGGAGAACGTGAACGTAAAAAGAACTCATTATTGAAAATTTGCTCATTGTGACTCGTTTTGTCAGCACAGGTCACAAATGTTAGGCCACTTAAAGAGACTTCCATTCTGTTTATAAGAAGTGACCGATTCCAGCTTTACTTGTTAGATATGTTTGAGATTTCAAATGCAGAATTTGGGTGAATGTGACCCTAATCCTAACGTAAAACTGCTTCTGCGGGTGTGTGTTTGTCCTCCAGACTCAGATGGCATGTGTTTGGAGGCGAATGGTCTGTGTCTCAGCGGTGGAGAGGATCTTGAGGAGGGTGTGCAGTTCTCAGTCTGGGTCTCGTTTTATGAGATCTACAACGAGTTTCTTTACGATCTCCTGGACGCTCCACCTTCACTTCAGTCCCACAAGAGAGCCACGCTACGCCTCAGCGACGACAAACATGGAAACCCTTACGTAAAGGGTAAGAATCACAAACGGAACAGAAGTTACATTTAAATGTGTTCTTTCAATTTTAATGATATTGAACTGTTCGTGTCCTTGCATTAGATCTGACCTGGATTCAGGTACGAAGTGCAGAAGAGGCCTGGAAAGTGCTTAAAGCTGGACAACGCAATCAAAGCTTTGCCAGCACTCACCTAAACCACAACTCCAGCCGCAGGTACCTGCTGAACGCCATTAAAATCAGCATGAAGTGAAATTCACACTCTTTTTCTTTTATACGTGTTATTGATCTTATTGTGAGCCGTTCATCCATGCATGTGTTTCGTTACAAAAAGATGAAACATTGTAACACTTGAGTTTATGATGTTTCAAAAAAATACAGTGGATCTTCATTCAGGACTCCAGTCATTTAGACCGCTTAAATTTCAGTCATTTCAATGTGAATTTTATGTGAGGGCAAAATATAACAATGTGTTTTCTTGACATTTCTAGCCATAGTATCTTTACTATCCGTGTTCTACATGTCAAGCCACAAGCAGAGCTGGGACAGGTGACCAGAATCAGCGAGTAAGTCCGTTCACGTTATGGTTCACTGCTTCATTAGTGGTATGTTTTGTAGTTGTTGTATTGGACTGAAGCCTGTAGAATTATTCCAGCTGTTAATGTGGAGTTGTCATGTGTTTTGTCCCGGCAGGCTCTCTGTGTGTGATTTGGCGGGGTCTGAGCGCTGTAAAGCCCAGCAGAACGGCGAGAGAATGAAAGAGGCGAACAACATCAACACCTCTCTGCTGACGCTGGGGCGCTGCATCACTGCTCTGAGACACAACCAGACCAATAAGTGAGTGACGCTTCACGTGACTGGGAGCGCGAGGTCGCCACCAGCTGCCTGATCGATTTATACTGTCATCGCCACAGGTCTCGGCCTCCGCTGGTCGTTCCGTTCAGAGACAGCAAGTTAACCAGGGTCCTGCAGAGCTTCTTCTGTGGTCACGGCCGCTCCTGCATGCTGGTCAACATTAACCCCTGCGCCTCCACCTACGACGAGACGCTGCAAGCGCTCAAGTTCTCTGCCATCGCCACACAGGTAACAACATGACCGACTGTTTCCTCTCTCCTCTGGACACCAAACATCCTCCGTTCACAGATCTCTCTCTCTCTCTGTTGTGTCAGCTGGTGCACGGGCCGTGCAGTAAGACGCGGGTGGCTTATATTCTGTCGCTGCTTCGTGAGCCGCCAGCGCATCTCAACAACACCACTCTACTGGAGGAGGAGGAGAGCGACGAGGAAGGAGACATCACCATGTTTGACCCTGAAGTAAATACACTTTTAGATTCGCTATAAGAGAGACGAGAGGACTGCAAGTTGTAGTCTGTTTCTGATTCTAATTGTAGTCTGACCCATTACATGTTTTAGGTGAAATAATCAAATAAACCATGCTGATTAGGGCTGTCAAAATGGCTGAAAAACTACATTCGAATTTTGTACTTAAATATTATTAAAATTCGAGAGACCAGACTTTGAGTGTACTGTAAGCGGTAGGATATTTTAGAAAGGAACATTTGAAAGATGAAAAATTGGGGAGAATCAATTATAAATGTTTTGCTATTGTGTGCATATGTATTCATCTAATCAATAAAGTAACTGTAATCTGATTAAGAGTATTTTAATGTAATTTGTGGATTACGGAATCCAGTTCACATGTAATCAGTTCTGTTGATGACTGTATATTTTTCATGTGAATGTCTCAGACACTTTATTGGTCTGAAAGCGTAAAGATGTTTCTTCTGTAACTGTGCTGTTTTCTGCATGTTGGGCAGGCGCTGCTGAAGGCCATCGATGTTCTGAAGCGTGAAGTGCTGCGTCAGCGGCAGGAGAAAGAGGAGCTGGAGGCCACGGTTCGAGAGCAGGTCTGAGCTGAGATGATGGAGGTCATCAGCCGCATGCAGGAGGACTTCAGGTACCTCTACAGCGCTTCTGTGGATCAAAAAGAGTAAGATGTTGTGGACCATTTGGATGTTTTAAGTTCCTTCCTTGTGCAGCGAGACGCTGGAAACCGAGAGGGGTCTGATGGAGAAGAGATGTGAGAACAAACTCAACAACTTGAAGAGCAGCCTGAAGAAATATTACAGCCAGGAGCTAGAGGTCAGTGATGTTAGAGAGCAATGACGATAATCTATGATCTATAATAAATCTGACCATTCCTGCTGTTAAAACATGTATTTTATCAGATTAGTTATTACTGTTCAAAAGATTGTCAGTAGAATTTTTTTTTTATGTCTCAAGGCTTGATTTGATTAAAATACAGTAAACATTGTGAAATATTATTAGAATCTAAAACAGCTGTTTTCTATGTGAATATCTGTTAAACTGTAATGTATTTCTGTGATGCGCAGCTGTATTTTCAGCATCATTACTCCAGTCTTCAGTGTCACATGATCTTCAGAAATCATTCTAATATCCTGGTTATTAGAAACATTTCTGATTATCAATGTTGAACACCGTTGTACTGCACAATATGTGTGGAAACCGTCATACATTTTATTTTTCAGGGTTCACAGATGAATAGAAAGTTGAGAAGAACAGCATTTGCTATAAAGATGATTATTTATATATAATAAACACAACGGCGTGAACACTGTTGTTTCCAAAGCTCATGTTATTACTATGTACAGGATGTGAGTTGTTGATAGTATTTCTCTCGTCTTGAAGGAGCGAGACGAAGAGATCCGAGAGCTTGCTGCAGCTCTGAAGGAGAACGAAGAGGGTCACATCGCCCCAGCTCCCATTTTCCCGCCTCTGAGTGACGTCAGCGGTCCACGGCGCTCGCGGCGCTTGGCTTCCACACACAAACGAGACGCGGATCACGAGAGCGTGGAGCTGACGCAGTGTAAAGCCGAGCTGGAGCAGTGCAAAGCTGAGCTGGACCTCAAACACACAGAACTGCGCCTGAAAACTCTGGGTAAGGTGGAAAAGGAGGAGAAATAACCGATTCAGAGATGATTTTTCTACAACTAAATCCACACTCTCGTTCAGAACTGAAGCGTCTCCAGGAGAACCTGCCAGTGACGGGCACCACAGGAACCCTGACAACTACAGCCGAGCGCAAACTGCAGGAGGGCCAGCGGGTCAGTGCTTCTGCTTCTGTGGACCTCAACACTTACTCATTATCACTCTTACTCTTATCAAAGGGACTAGCAAATGAGGAACACAAGTGATTGATCATCCAGTGGTTTAGAGAAGAAGTGAAAGCATAGGAAGAGATGAACCTGACAAGTTCTTGAATGCGAACCAGTGTGAAGACTTGATTATAAAACGGAGAGTTCCGGTGCTTGATTCTGATTGGTTGAGCCGCGTTCGAAGCTGTTGTAAATGACTCTACAAAGTAACACACACCTTTGTTTACTTCTGTGTGTTGCTCGGCAACCACTTTGTTGCAACCACAACTGTTTCTGAGGAACTACATTGTTTGGTGGAAGAATACTGTTTTTATTAATATCATTACACTTCATTTGCTCTGTTTTATTTTGTGAAACCTTACTACGTATATGGAATAACCGTTTTATAAAAGCAATAAGCCCAGTCAAGCCGTGGTTTACAGTGAATTTATAACAGCTAAAGGGCGTTGTTAGGCACGAGTTAGAATATAAACCCCCTTATCTGTTATAAATTCACTGTAAACCACGGCTTCTTGGGGCTAATGTGCCTAACAACGCCCCTTAACTGTTATAAATTCACTGTAAACCACTGCTTCACGGGGCTTATTGCTTTATTTTGTAATGTCAAATTTGAAGCAATTACTTCATTCATTATTAGTTCATTAGTTTTGTTGGGGTAGTTTACAAGATGTGCATTTGCCCTATACAAAAAAAAACAAAACAAAAAAAACATGTATTCTATTAATCAACGTTGATGATTATTACAGTATCCAGGGCAGTAACGGGCGATAATGATTAAAAGTACTGCAGATAGAGTTGGTTTCATCTCGGAAAAGCTGTTCTGAAACATCATCTCTGTAAATGCTAGAGGTCATTCAGTAGTGATGGTTAAGGGATGTCTGACCCTCTGTGGGAGACGGATCCTCCTGTTTCTTCCTCTAGGGGGCGCTTGATGGCACAGACTCAAATCCTCCACTGCTGATTGACATGATTTCCAGTAATAAGCTGATTTTTCTTCCTGTCACACACTGAAGGGAGAAGTGCAGTATCTCATATGGGACGTGTCTGTGTGTTGCAGAACCTGAAGCAGCTGCGGATGGAGCTCCAGATGCTGGGCGTGAAGCTGCAGTCTGGAGAACGAGCGTGCTGCCGCAACACCGACGGAGAGAGGCTCCGAAACGCACTCTCCTCCGCAGACGGCAAACTCGCCAAACAGGTAAAACACAAGAGATCTCCTCACTTCAGACAACATCAGAAATTAAACATTGCAGTCTATCTTAGAGCTGCATTCTGTCTGTCAAAATCACAGCTAACTGATGAAAATAACCATCATTTTTGCCCTTCCGGTGTAATATTGTGTTGCAAACATCAATGCTGGCAAATGACCATGGTATAAGCGGGATAATCCACGGCTAGCTGGGCATTCAATGATTTTAACACACTCCACTTCGCGTCAGGTGGTTCTTTGCCTCCACGTCATGCATTAAAATCATTGAATGCACAGCTAGTCGTGGATTATCCTTTATGTAATAAAAAGGAAAGTAACATTTATTTGAGCTATTACTGATATTCAACAATGTCTAGCTGGATGCAGTTAGTTTGTTCCGCACCAACGTCTCTTCCTCTGTTTCTCTTCCTGTGTTCTCTCTTTAACTCCTTTCACACTAATTTAGATTGAATACATTTACTGACAAAATCCAAATGATGCACAAGATTCACATGCATCCCTTCCCTCTAAACTACATGCTCTTATTTTACTAACATGCTGTTTGTTTTTGATGTTCCTGGCCTGATTTTCTAATCTGATCCGTGTGATTTCAGAAGAACTAAATTAACCATGTAATTGTTCCCTGTGGCCTCTCTAACCCTGTCGGCTGCCCTCTCCCTCCCGTTTGCTTTGTTTGCAGGACCAGATGCTGGTGGAGCTGCACACTAGCCTGCAGCTGGTCAGAGCAGACCTGCGCAAGAAAGACGAGCTGCTAGCACAGCTACAGCGCAGCCAGCCTCCTCCAGCGTCCGGCTCCTGCAAGAAGAGGGGCTGTGGCGTGGCTTACGTGGAGAACCAGCCTCCTGAGAAGCGCCCCTTCTTCCGCTCGCTCTTCCCCTCGCGACAGAGGCCTGAGGCGGGCACACCGTACACCCGAGTGTTGCGCTCGCGCCAGCCGTCCCCTCCGTCCACTCCCATACAGCGCCGAGTCAAATATTAGGAGCTCAGCAGTGGACACAGACAAGAGCTTTTATATTTCTGTCTTTAATATAATCAGGTGGCCGCTTGACACATGAATGGGGCCTTATTTTGATAGGAATTTTCCCTTTTTTTTTTTTTTTCATTGTGTTCAAGGGTTTGTATTATGAAACTGTCATTGGGAGAGCATTTTAAATGTTAACAAGGCTATTACACATTATTTTCCCTACATGTTTTTTTTTTTTTGTTTATTTTTAAAACAAAATCAAATGGGATGGGTTCTAAATTTGCACAGTTGCTTTTTGTTTTATATTATTATTCCCAGAAGAAAATTCAATAAACAGTTGTTAACAAAAAAAAAACACAGACAGAGACACACCGACACACACACACACACAGAGCTCTGCCATCAGTCACATCTTCATCTTACTCGGCATGATGTGCAGAATTACATCAACATTATTCCACAAAATGTGGATAGGGAAAGTAATAAGCCCAGTCCACATTACTTGCTACAGAACATTCACTATTAAACGTCCAGGTAAGGAAGTCAAACGGTGCTAGTTGTCTGGCACTGCAGAAGAGAAGCTGTGCGTGAGGTTTATAAACTGGGTTTAAACATTCAACAGCGCAGAGATCCAGCAACTTACCCCACACGAGAAAATATCCTGGATGTAGATGATGTAGCACTGTGCAGCGTCGTCAGATTCATTCAGCTGCTCGTGAAGCCTAGAAACAGACACACGTGCTTTCACCCAAACAGCAGCACTTTCACCAGCACACTCCTGAAGAAAACCGCACTCACTTAGCCAGCTTCAGAAGAGCCATTCTCTCCACATCGCCGACCGAATACGCCCTCCAGTAACACTGAACCCATCAAAGCAGACCGTCATCAGCATTACAACACACTCTGGAGCAGAATCATGTTTCAGTGATGAACAGTCGCCGTTTTACCTTTTTGGCCTCCACTTGCTGAGACAGTTTCTCGTAACATTCCCCGAGAGCTACAAGCATGCGCGAGTCGTTCGGCCTGAAACGAGCACACAAACACACAGCGTAAGGCAGCAGATGCTGAGGAACACACACTGAATGATGCTGGAGACGTCTTCACCTCAGCTGATGAGCTTTCCTGTAGTAGTAGAGCGAGTAGAAGGGCATCTTGAGGATCTCGTAGGTCTGTCCGAGTCCGTACCAGGCCCGGTAGTCCCTTTTGTTCACTTCAATTGCATGCCTAAGACACAAGGACAAAAAATGTATTACATTTTTATTTATTTTAATTTAATTATTAATTATTAACTAATACTTTTTATTTAGATTTTTAATTAATTTTTATCATCTACATTTTTTAAGGGTATAAACAAATTTAACATGAATAAATTATAAATTTATGGCCAAGTAATAGGGTGGATGTCTCAAATAATAATTAAATGAATAAAGAGATTTAATTATTATAAAACGGATAGTTCCGGTGCTTGATTCTGATTGGCTGAGCCGTGTTCAAAGCTGTTGTAAGTTACTCTACAAAGTAACATACACCTTTGTTTTCGTTTGTGTGTTGCTCAGCAACTTTATGGCCAAGTAATAGGGTGGATGTCTCAAATAATAATTAAATGAATAAAGAGATTTAATTATTATAAAACGGATAGTTCCGGTGCTTGATTCTGATTGGCTGAGCCGTGTTCAAAGCTGTTGTAAGTTACTCTACAAAGTAACATACACCTTTGTTTACGTTTGTGTGTTGCTCAGCAACCACTTTGTTGCAACCACAACTGATTCTGAGGAGCTACATTGTTTGGTGGAAGAATGCTTCGCGTCGTACCGAACGAACGCCCCTTAGCTGTTATAAATTCACTGTAAACCACGGCTTCACAGGGCTTATTTCTTTAATTTAAAATTTACATTTTTTATTTAATTTTAGGATAAACACAATAATGTCACTCATGACTAATGTTACTTATGCAATTCTATATAAAAAAAAGATTATTATTATTTTTAATTATATATATACACACACTACCGTTCAAAGGTTTGGGGTGGGTAAATTTTTTTAATGTTATTGAACATTTGTAAGATTTGTAACATTTCTTAAGCATTTATGTAAAAACAGTAATATTATCACCTAAAATAACGGTTTCCTATATCAATATACTTTTATTTCTCATTTCAGTATGCTTATACATTTATTTCTGTGATCAAAGTTGAATTTTCAGCATTATTACTCCAGTCTTCAGTGTCACATGATCTTCAGAAATCATTCTAATATGCTGATTTGCTGCTCAACAAACATTTCTGATTATTATCAATGTTGAACACAGCTGTGCTGCACAATATTTTTGTGGAAACGATAATGCAATGTGAATATTTGCGTCGCTTTTGGTGTGCACGCATCATTAGTGTAGCGGTACAGAGTGATTTGAAATGTGATAAAAAGGCTGTGCAAAGGTTTAGTCGTGTTGATTTGAATACCTGCAGTCACTTAATAATGCTGATTGTGACACAAAATTGATTTGATTGGCTCAATGAACCTTCACTCTGCAAACACAGCAGCAAGCCATCATGAACAAGGTTTCTGGTGGCTTTCAGGTGCGCTGCTCCAGATGTACCTGTAGGCCTGGATGGCGGCGGAGGTGTTCTTCATCTCCATGTACTCGTGACCCATGAGGGTCCAGGCCCCCAGACAGCGTGGATTCAGCTTCAGAGCCCGCTGGAAATACAGAGCGGCCTTCTCGTGCTGAGACCGCAGACTGTAGTAGTTACCTGTGAGCAGACAACAAAAACACTATTCATAATCGACTTTATGGTTCATGTTGATTGACTCCAAAGATAAATGCTTACAGACCATTTCCTCAACAAACTGGTTTTTCTAGATTTTGTATTACATCCCTGTTCAAGAAATCAATCATCTGCTTATCTGGAAGGCAGATTGTTTTGAGCACACCCACTTCATGGTAAAATTATTCAATAACATCCAACAGCCACCTTTACATTCCTGCTTAACCCTCTGGGCCTCTTCAGTCAGAGCTGCGTTTTTTAATTTATAAATGTTTTGCTTCAGCGGAATGGGACGACACTCGGTGATGTTTGTCGCATTAGCTATGTGAACACACACAAAAAAACTTGGACATGATGCTAAAGGGTCGGAAAAATAAAAAAGTAACACTTGGTGCCTCTGGAGTCAAAAATGGGTGTAGAAAAAAAATAGCTCATAAAAACTGTATAAATATTGCATAGTATCATAACATCCTCTCAAAATTCGAAATAATGATCAAAAAATATTATTGAACAGAAATATATTACATTGATTTTCCTGAGAGAGAAAAAAAGAGTTACATTTCAAGGCTTCGGTCACTTTTGACCGCGAAGGTACCAAGTGTGAGCCAAAAATGGCCCACGTGTGCGGAGATTACCCACAGTCCCGTGCCAGACGGACTCACCGATGACGCAGCACGTCTCCACGCGGTACTTATCGATCTCCACCAGATTGTGTGCCAGGTAACTGAGCTCTGGCTTCATGCTCTAGACAACAGACAAACACAGGATATGAACAGAATATTACCTGGACTTCACTTTAATTTAATATCAGCAGATAATCTGTGGCTTTTTTACTTGAATATTGTAATCTGACCCAGAAACCCATATGGTTCTGCAAGATCTCAGTCCAATCCTCCTTAAACCCAAAGATATTCCTTTGGCTGAGACCAAGCGGCAACCTCCCGCTCTCTCTTGTGAAGCCAACACGGAAGTGACTTAAACTGTAATTCATCGACTGGCCGCTAGAGGCTGGCTGCAAAAGGGAGTTAGTCCCATAGACTCCCCATGTTAAACTGCCCAACTTTACAGCAGACCTATCCTTTGCCTGATTAATCAATCATTTACATTACTCTTCACATAACCAAAGCTAAAAATGGTTGAATTTCCTTTGTGTTAGTCGTTTCAGTCCGTCTTTGAGTGAAGGACGGACGCACAAGCTTCTGTATCTGCCATATGTGTCCCTGCAGCACAAAAGCAGTCTTGAGTCGCTGGGGTATGTGCTCTATGTGTGTGTGCAGATCCTCACAGATTAAATTAAATCTGCTCATCATATAAAGTGATCATATCTCTTCATAATGCTTTGATTAAACCACTTGACTCATATGGATTGTTTTTTCAACGCCTTTATGATCTTTTTGGACCTTCTAAGTTTTGGTTCCTTGGACTCTCAGTAGAACAGAAACCCTTACTTTTCATGAAAGATATCTTGTGTTTCAAAGATTATCCAAGGTCTGAAGGGTCCGGAATGACATGAAGGGGAGGAGATGATGACTACCAGCTTAGTATTGTGCTCACTGCTGAAGAAATCTCTGATAACATGCTACATTTCTGAGGAAGGAGGACTGGATCTTGCAGAGAGACAGATCTTTTCTTTCATATGCATCTGTAACGGATTATCGTAAAAGAAAAAACATAGGGCGTCTGTGGACAGGATTTTGAAATGTGGGCAATGCACTCAAAATGAATGTGAGCTTGCAGTGAATCGTAAGAAAGGGCCAGAATAAACGACTGGAGAAGACCAGCACACGTCATCAGAAAGTCAATCTGTTTTTAAAGAAACACACATGGATGAATCATTGATAGTAAGATCTATAGCATGCATTTAGAATAATAAACATGAATTCTGCAGCAGTTCTCACCCGCACATAAAGCAGGTTGGAGAAGGTGTCCATGTTTTCGATGCGGAAAGGATCCTGTTCCCGGAGCTCATTAAACAGATATAAGGCTTGATCAATATCTGGAGAGAGAAAAATCATTAGGAAACATGTAATATTAAGATAATCGCCTTTCCTCGTCATGTTTTTATACACTTATATACACCAGGCTTAAGACTAGTCCCAGACTAAAAATGCATGTCTTAACTTTTCAAAATAAAATATATCAGTGCCATTGATTTTTTTTTATCAAGATGCACACCAGTAATGAAGGCACGTTTAAAAAAAACACTACTTAAATGTTCTTATTTAACTAAGGCCTAATCATGGCTTAATGTAAGAAACCAGGCCTTAATTGGTTTTCATTCAAATCTATAAAATGCATTTTAATGATTTTAAAACTTCAGATAAAAAGATCAAATGTAGCCATATGCATAAACAATCAGTAAAAGCATAAAAGAATTTCCTGATTTAGGTTTACATACACTACCAGTCAAAAGTTTGGGATCAGTAAGATTTTTAATGTTTTTTAAAATAAGTCTCTTCTGCTCATCAAGCCTGCATTTATTTGATCCAAAATACAACAAAAGCTGCAATATTGTGAAATATTTTTACAATTTAAAGCAGCTGTTTTCTATGTGAATATGTGTTACACTGTAATGTATTTCTGTGATGCGCAGCTGTATTTTCAGCATCATTACTCCAGTCTTCAGTGTCACATGATCTTCAGAAATCATTCTAATATGCTGATTTGCTGCTCAAGAAACATTTCTGATTATTATTAATACTTAAAACAGTTGAGTACATGTTTTCGTCAGGATTCTTTGATGAATAGAAAGATCAAAGATCAGCATTTATCTGAAATTAAAAGCTTATGTAACATTATACACTCTACAATTCAAAAGCTTTAGAGTCGGTATATATATATTTGGGGGGGGGAGGAAATTAATACTTTTATTTAGCAAGGATGCTTTAAATTGATCAAAAGTGATGATAAAGACATTTATAATGTTACAAAAGATTTATATTTCAGATAAGTTCTTCTGAACTTTCTATTCATCAAAGAAACCTGAAAAAATTATACTCAGCCGTTTTCA